>NC_081546.1:3798248-4042387 GCF_901000735.1 Corylus avellana
CAAAGTTTCAATGATACAACTCATTGTCTAATTGAAAGTTACGGGATTAAATGTGATAAGGACAAACTCCACGTGGCCATTGTTGGATTCTTAGCTGCCAAGTTTGATTGGCTAACAAAAGATTTATCCGTTTGAGTATTTGACAAAACCTAATCCAAGTGCCCCCATTTTCTTGTTATCCACTGTTTCTGGTCCAATTTGAATAAATAAATCGGCAAATCGCAATTTCTGCTTCACACGAAAGTTAGAAGAAGATAATAGAAACGTGCTCGCCACGCGCGTTTCAATTATTTTGAACCATTTCGAGGTTCCTTCCGACGAAAAGTCTAAGAATAAACCTTTTTGTATTTTTTTATTTTTTTTGTGGTAGCCAAGGCAAATACAGAAATACTACAATGACTTTTGAGGAAAGCTTAATCTGCGTCTATAAAAAGCCACGCTTCTGCTCTCTCTTTGCACAACAATTATAATAATTAACCCACCATGGCTGGTTTTGCTTCTTCATTTGGTTGTTTGCTTTTGATTTCTTCGGTTCTGCTGGCTTCCTACCGTTGTGCGTCGGAGGTGGAACTAGACTATTCGTCACTTCCTATAGTGAAGGGACTCTCATGGTCATTTTACGACTCTAGCTGTCCTAAGCTTGAATCCGTCGTCAGAAAAGAGCTCAAGAAGATCTTCAAGAAAGACATTGGCCAAGCCGCTGGCTTGCTGCGTCTCCATTTCCATGACTGCTTTGTTCAGGTAATTAACAAAAATATCACTGTTTTAAGTGTAAAATCCCAACTGGGATTTTGTTGAACTGATCTGGGTTATTGATTTGTTGGTGTAATTTGCAATGCAGGGATGTGATGCTTCGGTGTTGCTGGATGGATCAACCAGTGGTCCAAGTGAGCAGGACGCGCCTCCGAACTTGAGCTTGAGAGCAACGGCATTTGAGATCATCGACGACCTTCGTGAGCGTGTCCACAAACAGTGCGGACAGGTCGTCTCTTGCGCTGACATCACCGCTATCGCTGCACGTGACTCTGTTTTCCTGGTAAATGCTTTACCACCCCCCTCTTTACTTCCGGGTAAAATTTGTAAAAAGGACGATAGTAATAAGAAGTAAGCGGGTAAATATAGTTTCACGGTTACCCCCATAAATTAGAGAAATGTTATAGGTGAATATTTGTTTTTTTTGGTTAAATACCAAATGCCTCTTGGGGTTTGATATCTTTATTTTTACCCCTTTGAGGTTTCATTTTTATCACAGGACTCTATGGGGTTTTGATAAATGACCAAGTTAGTCAATCCGTTAGTTGACCGTTACGACTGACACGTGGACCAATCAGATGTTGATACGTGGCACATATTTAATTTTTTATTATTATTATTATTTTTTTAATTTTAAAAAAAAAAATACTGGTGATTTGGGGCAACCAGGGTCGTACAATCTGCGTCTTCCATGGGTGGGGTTCTAGTGAGGCGGCAGTGGCCGAAACCACCCCCAATTTTTTTTTTTTAAAAAAAAATACTTTTTTTTTTAAAATTAAAAAAAAAATTTAAATATGTGCCACATGTCAACATTTGATTGGTCCACGTGTCAGTCCTAACGGTCAACTAACGAATTGGCTAACTTGGTCCTTTATCAAAGGGGAGTCCTGTGATAAAAATGAAACTACAGGAAGGTAAAAATAAAGGTACCAAACCCCAGGGAGTATTTGGTATTTAACCTTTTTTTTTTTATATATATATTTAATTATTTTATGTGAATTTCATATAAATTAATAATAATAAATCTCACAAATTTAAATAATTGATGTATTGAATTTGTAAAAGAATTTAGGTTAAATTGAATTTGTAAAAGAATTTAGGTTAAATATAATAGTGGGTACAGCTAGGATGAAAAAGGCCTTGATAGCTATGAGAATTAGGGTGTGTTTGAGACTAGAATTGTAATTTTATAAATAACAAGTGCATGAATTATTTAAAATTGTATTTTTTTAAAAAATATATAATTTGTGATTTTTAAATCGCAAGTAAGAAGACGAAACTACAATTTTATTGAATGCTTAATTTGTATTTTAAAATTTTTTATGTTTTTAAATCGCAATAATTTTTAAATCGAATTTTTGAATTGGCGACTTAAAATTGATAAATAGTAGATAAGCACCGGCTTCAAAGTATTGAATAAAATATCTAAAGTAGATACCACTTTCTGTCTGCTCTCCATTAATGTCGGAGTCTGGATTAGCCATGGCCCATGGGTCATGACTCATGAATCATTGAGTCTCATGACTTTTTTTTTTTTTTTAATCATTTTCTATTCAAATAATAAATTTTTTAATCATTTTCTATTTAAGGTAATACTTTTTTTTTTTTTGGTTCTATTTTTAATCGTTTGTTTCTTTGGTTTAAGAAATTAATATGAAGGGAGATTTCTTTAAGAGTTTTTCTTACAAACCTCTCGATTTGTGCATTTTGGTCACCGCAGTCAGGAGGTCCCGACTACAATCTGCCATTGGGAAGGAAGGATGGACTAACCTTCGCTACAAGGGAGGTGACGTTAGCGAATCTTCCGGCACCCTCAAGCAACGCCAGTGTCATTCTCGACTCTTTGGCCACCAAAAAGTTGGATGCCACCGACGTGGTAGCCCTCTCCGGTGGCCACACCATCGGCATTGGCCACTGCGCCGCTTTTATTGAGCGGCTCTACCCAACTCAAGACCCTACCATGGACAAAACGTTCGCCAAAGACCTCAAAAAAGATGTTTGTCCCACGGAAAATTCCAACGGCAGCACCGTGCTGGATATCCGGTCGCCCAACAAGTTCGATAACAAGTACTATGTTGACCTCATGAATCGCCAGGGCTTGTTCACCTCCGACCAAGACTTGTACACCGATAAAAGGACAAAGGACATTGTCACTAGCTTTGCTGTCGACGAGGATCTCTTCTTCGAGCAATTTGCCAAGTCGATGATTAAAATGGGGCAATTGAGCGTGCTGACGGGCAAGAAAGGGGAAATTCGTGCCAATTGCTCTGTGAGGAATTCTGATAATATCAAGTTGAAATCTGTGGTGGAAGACGAGGAGGAAGGTGGTTCTTCTGAGTTGTAATTAAGGGTGTTCCATGTCTTTACCTGTTTGGTTTATATATGAACATGTCTCAACTTATTTCATGTTTTTTTTTTTTTTTCCTAAGAAGATGAGTGGGGGATGACTTGTTTAATTATTATGTGTTTCAGACTTTGGAAGGAGTATATATATTGTTTGTCTAATGTGATAACTTTTTCTTTATTATGTTTAGTTTATAATTTTGTTTGACAAATTAAAGAATGATTCTGCTAGTTAGTGTATATGTTTTGGAAGCATTACCATGTGCCAAATAATTTTTTTTTTCCTTTTATTAGTTTAAGCTTTTAAAATTAGTGGCGATTGAATTAAAGATTTGAGTTCAAATCTTGTTTTAGTCATTTACTCCATTTTAATCAAATATTTCACGTGTTTTGTATTATTTATTTTTAAAAAAAATAAAATTTGAGCTTACACGTGAGAATGATTGTTAAAATATTAATTGAATGACTAAATTTAGTCCTCCATATAAGCAACGAAAACAAGAATATGGTAAGTGCCATTAAATTACATGAGGCAATTAATTATATGGTAAGATGTATATATCTCATACAAAAATAAATGACCAATATTGGTCCACTTAAGGGTTCATAAAATCTCAAAATTCTTGCTAATTAGATAGCTATTAGCCTCTTACATATATGTGTTTATTATGAGGTAAAAAAGAATCGGACAACAATTTTCTACAAATCGATTCGTAAGAATTTCCAACAAATCGGTAAGAACAAACGGGTGCACGATTTGGATATCACAACCGAAAAGTTAAAGATAGCGAGCAAAATCCTCTTTTTTATGGAGATTCTAAAGAAAAAGCCTATACTATTATGGTGGTATACGTTTTTGCAGTTTTCTGGTTCTCTCTTTGGGAGCTATCTTAAAATCTGTAATGATTAAAAAAAAAAAAAAAAAAAATCTGTAATGATTATGGCTAGTGTGAAAGACTAAGTTAGAAGAAGACTTAGGACCCATTTGGGTGCGTTAGGGGGCTTAAAAGTGTTTTTAAATACTTAAAAAATACATTTGAAGGAAAAAGTATTCTTTGATAAAAAAAATTAAAATTGCTTTTAAGGGTTCAAAAAACCTAAAAATAGTCAAAAACGCACTTTTGGCACAAACTTAAAAATGAAGCTTTTGTCCAAAAACTCTTTTTAACTTAAAATTCTATTTCTCAAACGCAGTTCCAAACATATTATAGAAGAAAAAAAGACTGATTTGATTTGAGAGTAGAAGAGAGACTCACGTGAGAGTTAACAGCCGTTTTGAAGTGTTAAGTTAACTAAAAAAAAATCATGTGAGATGCATATTTTTAAGGACATTTGACAGACAATTAGACCGGTTGGTAAGAAATTCTTACAAACCGGTTTGTAATTTTTGTTCCTATTTGTCCAAATTTTTGTTTCCTGGTTAATGAAATTGTCTTTGTTGAATAGGTGGCCATTTTTTTTTTCTTCTGTTTGATAATTAATTAGGATGTCGTGAAGTACATTAGTAGATAATATAATCCTGTAATCTATATCTGTAACGGGCATAGATATCAAATTTAAGTTTACGGCAAATTGAATTTTTTCATATATATATATATATATATATATATATATATATATTTAAAAAAAAAAAAAAAATCAAGAGAATTCTTGTAAAATATCAAATTTATACCTCCACGCCTTGCCGCTAGACTTGGATCCTCTCCATTTAAAATGAAATGAAGAGGAACAAGTTAGTTATTTTTAGGGGACAATTTTATTATTTTTGGGCTTCTTATTTCTCATTTGTACAAAAATACCTCATTAAAACAACTAAATGAATTCCCTCAATTTCATTTCTCCTTCTCCTTTGTCGCCTTGGGGCATCGCCATCCTCTCTACCTAGTACCTACGCGGCTATCGGGTCATCAAGTTCAAAAGAAAACTTTATTTTATTTTATTTTATTTTAGCCTTTTTAGGTGTGTATCCTATCTATCTATTACCCTCCGCAAGATTGGCTGCTATTTTTTTTTTTTTTTTTTTTTTTATAGAAAAAGAAAATTTTATTTCCCTTAAACTCATTATTAACTACTATTTGCGACTTAAATAATCATTTCTTTCCACGTGTACCCCTTTGGTAGGTTGTAGGGGTGCACACCATACTAAAACCACCTTAGGCAGTCAGCTATTTTGAGGTATTGCACCGCTCGTCCTCATTCACGAGTGGACGGTTATTTATGCCCTAACCAACCGCTTATCAAGTATGAGTCTTTTAAGCCTATTTTAATTTTTTGACATCTTTTAAAGGCCTGTTTGGATTATTTTGAGCATGTTACAGTGGTTTTTTTAATAGACTTTGTTTCAATGCTATTTAAAAAAAAAAGAAAAAAAAGAAAAAAAAATAGACCGACATAAAACAAACAATGAAGCTACAACTTTTTTTTTGTTACATAGCAAAAGTTCACAAGACGCAAAGCAATAGATTGTCTACGATTCGAGGTGGTCAAGAGACACAAAGAGAAACGAGTAATAAAATAATTCAAATACCAAACTTTAAGTACGATTTTTTTTATTTTTTTTTTATTAGGGTATCCTAATTTCACCTATGGCCCGAAACAGTACCTTGAGCTTCGCTCATATAATATACATTTTTATTTATTAAAAATGTATATTATATTAAGAGTAGGCATATACCACCACAAACCGCCTGTAATGGTCTATTAGTTGGGAAGGCTGATTAGCCATTTATGCGGTTGGCAAATTAGCGATAGTGGTTACTAAGCAATAGAGTGGTAACTTTTTTTTTTTTTTTTTTTTTTTTTCGACATGTTCGCACAAGAGGGGGAGGATGATTCGAACTAGTGACCTCCGCTTTATTATGTGTGGTCCCAGCCGATTGAGCTACCTCTTGAGGACGCAATAGAGTGATAACTAGTAAGTGGTGCAGGTCGATTATTAACCGGCCTGCTTGAACACATCCTTTGAGTTGCTGGTGTTATATGAAGAGAAAGGACTCACATGACCTATATGTGTATTTTTTGGAGTTAAAATACTCAATTTTCTTTGAACAGCATATGATGTTTAAATTAGCAATGATTTTGGAAAGAAAACCGTACAAGGGGAATGATCATAATGTGCTTTTTTTTTTTTCTTTTTTTTTTTTTTTCTTTTTTTAATTATTATTTTTTATTTTTTAATTATTATTATTATTTTTAAATGTGTGCAATTTTTAAGGAAAATATTTTTAGAGATGGTCCTTGAATATTTGCCGTTGAGTAGGGGTGCAAAGGCGGTTACGGTTAGCGGTTAGTGGCAATAACCGCTAACCGTAACCGTAACCGCCTTAGCGGTTAGTAGATTTCACTAACCGCAACCGCTAACCGCCTAATGGTTAGCGGTTAGCGGTTAGCGAAATAGATAACCGCCCGCTAACCGCTTTTTTAAAATTGGGCTTTTTGGGCTTTCTTTAGGGTTTTTTGGGCTTTTTTTTACCCTCATTTTTTTGTTTCTTGTATTTTTAATATCTTCTAAATCCTAAATTCCTAAAGTATCTAATAATGCTTTAATTAAATTGTAGACTTGTAGTTATAAGTAATATATTGTTTAATTCAATTGAATCAATTGTGATTATCATTGTACATGAATCATATGATTAACTTGTAGACTTATGACTTATGAGTTATGTCATATTATATATGCATTATTTATTATTATATAATCATATGATTTAATGATCAAGTCATCATGTGATATAATCATATCAATTATAGTGATAATATATAAATTACTAAAATTATAATGATAATACATTAATACTTAAATTGTGTTTATAAGTAACACATTGGTCATTGTTTAATCCAATGTCAATTACTTAATTTGATATTATACGAATCATATCATCATTGTACATTAATAATATGATTCACTTGAAGTCTTGAATAAAATATTTGAATTGTCATTGAATCATATGATTAAGTATTGATATTATACATTTATATTATTCATATACATATGTAGACTTATATAGACTTATAACATATATAGACTTATAAGTTTATAACATACATTGGAAATAAGTCTCTAGATATTTAATTGTTGTATTAGTATGAATTGATATACTTATGAGTTATGTCATATTATATATGTATAATTTGTTATTATATAATAAAATGATTTAATAATCAATCTCATGTGATATAATCATATAAATTATAGTGATAATATATTAATACTCAAATTGTGATTTAATTATTTTTTAAAAAAAATTGTAATTTAATGATCAAGTGATTATATGATATAATCATATAAATTATAGTGATAATATATTAATACTCAAATTGTGATTTAATTATTTTAAAAAAAAATGTGATTTAATGATCAAGTGATTATGTTATATGTATAAATATTTTTATAATTATAATTATAAAAATATATTATATAAAAAGGCGGTTAGCGGTTACGGTTAGTAGACCCAATAACCACTAACCGCTAATTGCTAGGCGGTTATAGCGGTTAGGCGGTTAGCGGTTAATGCGGTTAGGCGGTTAGACGGTTAAGCGGTTGGCGGTTAGCGGGCGGTTTTTAACCGCCCGCCTTTGCACCCCTACCGTTAAGAGATCTCTGCTTCATTCAGCGTGATCCTAGTCGATTGAGCTAGTTCCACGAAGTTGGTGATTATTGACCATCTTAATACAAGTGTTTGAATGGAACACACGGTATGACGGTAACACCTCTTTTAATTTTTTTTTTTTTTTTTTACAAGTATTTCTTAAAAAGGGAAAAAAATTGTGGTACGTAACCAATATGCGCGTGTGTGACCCGATCGATTCCTTCTAGATGAGTAACTAGGCTCGCCTATGACCTAGCCGATTGATCTAGTTCCACAAGGCCGGTGATTATTGACCATCTTAATACAAATGTTTGAATGGAGCACACGTATGACGGTAACACCTCCTTTAAAATTTTTTTTACAAGTATTTCTTAAAAAGGGAAAAAATTGTGGTACGTAACTAATATGCGCGTGTGACTCGGTCAATTCCATCTAGATGAGCAACTAGGCTCGCCTGTTTTATTCTCATAATTGTTATTAATTGAGTCTTATATTTAATTTATTCGCAAGGCGTTAAATTAATACCTGATCGTTTTTGTGCTTGTGATTTCATAGTCATGGACATCTTAGTTGGTCTTTTATCTTATTTACTCTTATTTTTATCTAAAATATTTCATATATCTGCAATTGATTTTGAGCTAATCATTTGATGAAGCTTTTCTATGGGAGGAATTTTTTTTAAAAAAAATTAATCTATCTCTATCAGTTTAGTTAAAATACTAGATCTTATAAAATTTAGACAATAAGGCCTTAAAAACACCTTGAGCACACTAATTCTATTAAATTCTCTAAATCACACATACATTTTATTACGGTGCTTGGTTAATCTTATTAGTATTAACTGCGTTGAATCATACTGATGTCTTGATGGATTAAATCAGACTATGACTTAATCGAATTTCAAGAAGTACTTGCAGTTCTCACTCCGACTCTTAATTACTATGATCATGTAACTATAATAATTAGAATTAGTTTCCCGGCTGCCTTTTTGAGAAAAAAATAAAGTGGACCATTATCTTGAACTATTCCGAGGTTACATTCCCTCCCAGGTTCTTTGTATTGGAGGAGCCCAAATTGTACATTTCTCTTTGTTTTTGTTTTTGCTTTTTTTTTTTTTTTTTTTGCGATTGTGCCCATCGAAATCGAATAGAAAGAACCGGCGGCTGAAATGGAGAGGTTCCTTTTCCCTCCAGTAGTCTACCATACGGCCAATGAGCAAAAGAATATCATAAACTTTTTTGTTTTTGTTTTTGGTTTTTTTTTTTCAAGCAAAGACTTTTCAAATTTGGCGGTACATCCATGACTTTACTGTGTTCTAAGCTATTGATGAAAGCTTAATCGGCATCTATATAAAGCCCCCGCTTCTGCTCTCTCTTTGCACAACAATTATAATTAACCCACTATGGCTGGTTTTGTTTCTTTTCCTTGTGTGCTTTTGATTTCCTCTCTTCTGCTGGCTTCCTACGCTTGTGCGTCGGAGGTGGAACTAGACTATTCGTCTCTTCCTATAGAGACGGGACTCTCATGGGATTTCTACGACTCTAGCTGTCCTAAGCTTGAATCCATCATCAGAACAGAGCTCAAGAAGATCTTCGAGAAAGACATTGGCCAAGCTGCCGGCTTGCTGCGTGTCCATTTCCATGACTGCTTTGTTAAGGTAACACAAATATCTACGATTTAAATGTAATTTTGTGGGAGGATAAGGATTTGAGTTTGGTTGCAGTTGGAATTAATAATATCCGTTTGATTTGTTGGTGTGATTTGCAATATTGCAGGGATGTGATTCGACGGTGTTGCTGGATGGATCAGCTGAGAAGAACGCGGAGCCGAACAAGTTCTTGAGAGCAACGGCATTTGAGATCATCGACGACCTTCGTGAGCTTGTCCACAAGGAGTGCGGTCGGGTTGTGTCTTGCTCTGACATCACTGCTCTCGCTGCGCGTGACTCTGTTTTCCTGGTAAATTCTCCACCACTCTATTTACTTCATAAGAAATAGAGAAATGATATGGGCCAATAAAGGGACTATTTTTTGTCCATTAGAGTCAGAGGTTATAGGCTCTCTTCATAGTTGATGTGGCTCATCCACTGATGAACCTATAAATTCTTGTCACCTAAGATTTTTATGGGTCAAAAATAATCTTTTTATTGTACTATATATAACATATCTCTAAGAAATATTAGGAGATTAAACATTAAATTGGCAAAAAACTTTATTTATTGGTATTTTACATTTTTTTTATTAATTATTTTGATATTTTTTAATAAATAAGTTTCTCATCGATTACGACCATTAGTAAAGATTTGATACTTTTAGTAATTTTTTTCCTTAATGTGTGTTTAATATTTTTTAAAAGGATAAAAATATATATTTAATAAGGCAAAAAAATTTTTTTTGGGTCTATGAAGGGTATTTTTGTAATTTTGATTGCATGAAAATATTACAATTTTGATAGGAACATTGCAAAAATTTTAATATGACTAATGTTACTTAGTAAATCACGATATAATTTAATGATATGGCAGTGATATTTAGCTCTTTAATCAACCCTCGGTTAAAAAAAAAAAAATGAACCCTTTTTTTTTTTTTTTTTTCTTAAAAGTTTAATTTTACTATTGTGACATCTTAATTGTTTGACAATTAATTTAATAAATATAATAACAGTATGAATATTGTAATTTAATCAACAAGGAATAAGGATACCCCATGGCCGGTCCATCTTAAATACAATGGACTAAAAAACAAAAATATCCATCTCATTGGGACATTTAGGACAAGGAAGTAATTTAGTTTGGAATATTTATCCTCAAACTTCTGCCCTTTACTTTACATCTTTGTATAGCTTTTGTAGTTTTAGATAAGGTCATAAAAACTCTTTGAGTTTTTTTTTCTCTATTTTAGTTAAATATTATTTATAATCATTTTTTAATTCTTTCTTTGTTCTTTATTAGTAGATAAAAGAGAGAAAGAAAATAAATATATAAGCTTGAAAAACTAAATAGCTTTCACTCTTGATATTTGGAGAGTTTGTTAAACGAAATTTGTGAGTTCTTTCAAATTTTTAAAGAAAATATAAATTTGAAAGAGTAAATTAAAAATGCTCAAAGAAACGTATAATACTTTTAGAAAATGAATTGAAAAAACGTCTTCTAACCCAATTTGAAATGAATTTCTGTCCATTTTTTAATAAAACTATTAAAAAATAATAATTTATGTCCTTCAAGATAATCTTGTGTTTATGCTAAGTTAACCTCTGTTTTTATGCAGTCAAAAGGTCCCGACTACAATGTGCCACTAGGAAGGAGAGATGGACTATCCTCCGCTACAGAGGAGGAAACGCTGGAGAATCTTCCCTCGCCTGATAACAAAACCGGAATCCTTATCGACGCTTTGGCCCTCAAAAATTTGGACGCCACCGATTTGGTAGCCCTCTCCGGCGCCCACACAATTGGGTTGGCCCACTGTTCCGCTTTTTGTAACCGCCTCTACCCAACTCAAGACCCTACCATGGACGACTCTTTTGCCGCAGACCTCAAAAAGGTTTGTCCCACCGAAGATTGTCCCCCCACAGATTCCAACACCACCACCGTGGAGGATATCCTGACGCCCGACGAGTTCGATAACGCGTACTACGTTAACCTCGTGAATCGGCAGGGGTTGTTCACGTCCGACCAAGACTTGTACACCGATAGCAGGACAAAGGACATTGTCACTAGCTTTGCTGTCAACAAGGATCTCTTCTTCGAGCAGTTTGCCAAGTCGATGATTAAAATGGGGCAATTGAGCGTGTTGACGGGAAATGATGGGGAGATTCGTGCCAATTGCTCGGTGATTAATTCTGATAATGTCGAGCTGATCAAAACTGTGGTGGAAGAAGATGAGGACGCTGCTGAGTTTTAGGGTGTTTATGAACACGTCTTTAACCTATTTTATGTATTTCTTTTTCTAAGAAGGGGGGAATTATGAGTGGTTTAATTATTATGTGTTTTAGACTTTGGAACGAATATATTTCTTGTTTAATGTTATAACTTTTGCTTCAGTTGGTTTTCAATATTACCTTTTTTTATTAAAGAAAGTTGGGAAAATATATAGGCATCCTCTAACTTCCATGCAATTTGTAATATTTGTCTTAACTTTCAATTGCTACAATATCCCATCAAGCTATCAGTAAGGTTGCAATATATTTCCTTCCTGCAAAAAAATGAAAAAATAAAAAATAACCTTGATAAAATAATTTAAAAATAAGAATAAATGAAAAAAAAAATTTCTTAAATTTTTATCATGAATATTTTTATATTTCTTGTACAGAAAAGATATACATTGTACCTCCAATTGTAATTGGGAGGAACATTGCAAAGAGCTAATAAATTGGAAAGGGTATACGTACTTTTCAGTATTTCCCTAAAAAATACTTCACCGGAGTTTTTGATGGCTACAATCTACATTATGTTAAATCACCGCTTATTTTACAAGTTTAAACTGATAGAACGGTATAAATTTAATCGTTTAATCCATAATTTAGCCAAAACATTTTTTTAATATATAAAGCACAACACGTGAAATATTTAATTAAAATAGAAATGAATATATGAAAACAGATTTCGAACTCAAGAAAAATTTGAGAGTAGAAGGGAGACTCACGTGAAAGTTAACAGGCGTTTTGAAGTGTTAAGTTAACTAAAAAAAAAAAAATCATGTGAGATGCATATTTGACAGTCTATTAGACCGGTTGGTAAGAAATTCTTACAAACCGGTTTGTAATTTTTGTTCCTAATTTGTCCAAATTTTTGTTTCCTGGTTAATGAAATTGTCTTTGTTGAATAAGTAGCCTTTTTTTTTTTTTTTGATAATTAAATTGGATGTCGTGAATTACATTAGTAGCTAATATAACCCTATAATATATATCTGCAACGGCCATAGAATTGTCTCCAAGTCATTAAATAACAATCAATGACATGGAAAATGAACATTTCCACAAAAGGAGCATATAAAAAATGCACGATTGAAACATGTGCTGAAGTTGACGAAGAATTCTCCACTAAATAAAATCTTAGGTGTGTATGCTAATTTCGATGGATTTTTTTTTTTTTTTAAAAAAAAAAATAGATACCTATGATTTAAGTTTACGGCACATGAATTTTTTCATATATAGTCTTTTTTTTTTTTTTTTTAATTTCAAGAGAATTCTTGAAAATATCAAATTTATACCTCTACGCCGCCGGACTTAAATCATCTCTATTTCATTTGAAATTAGTTATTTTTAAGGGGTAATTTTGTTATTTTTGGGCCCCCTGTTTCTCATTTAGATAAAAATACTCTCTTAAAACAACTAAATAAATTCCCTCAATTTCAAATAAAATGGAGAGGATCTTTCTCCCTTGTCTCCTTGGGACATCTCCTTCTTCTCCACGCGGCTATGGGGTCATCAAGTTGAAAGAGAAAATTTTATTTTAGCCTTTTTAGGTGTGTATCTTCTCTATCTATTACCCTCCACAAGATTGGTGGGTATTTTTTATTTTATAGAAAAGGAAAATTTTATTTCCCTTAAACTTATTATTAACTACTATTTGCGACTTAAATAATCATTTCTTTTCACGTGTACCCCTTTGGTAGGGGTGTACACCATACTAAAACCGCCTTAGGTGATTAGCTATTTTAGGTGGTCGTCCTCAACCAACTGCTTATCATGTATATGTCTTTTAAGCCTATTTTGATTTTTTTGACATCTTTTAAAGGCCTGTTTTAGATTATTTTGAGCATGTTATAGTGTTTTTTTTAATAGACTTTGTTTTAATGCTTTTTTTTTTCTTTTTTTTTTTCCTAAAAAAAAAAGACTTTGACATAAAACAAACAATGAAGCTACAACTTTATTATTATTATTTTTTTAATAAAAAAAATTAGCAAAAGTTCACAAGACACAAAGAGAAACGAGTAAAAATAATTCAAATAGCAAACTTTGAGTAAGATTTTTTTTTTTTTTTTTTTTTTTTTAAGGTATCAGAATTTCACTAATAGCCCGAAAGAGTACCTTGGGCTTCCCACACCTAAGATGTGGGTTGCCAAGTGTAGAGGCTTCAGACAGGATCCACCAAACTAATCCCCTAGCTTAATACCCCCTCCACTAAAGATATTAAGCATTGAGACTTGGGCTTCGCTCATAAAATATACATTTTTGTTTATTAAAAATGTATATTATATTAAGAGTAGGCATATACCACCACAAACCGCCCGCAATGGGCTATTAGTTGGGAAGGCTGACTAGCCACTTATGCGGTTCGCCAATTAACAATAACAGTTACTAAGCAGTAGAATGGTAAGTGGTGCGAGTCAATTATTAACCGGCCTGCTTGAACACATCCTTTGACTTGTTGGTGTTATATGAAGGGAAAGGACTCACATGACCTATATGTGTATATTTTGGAGTTAAAATACTCAATTTTCTTTGAACTGGGGAGCATATGATGTTTAAATTAGCAATGATTCTGGAAAGAAAACCGTACAAGGGGAATGATCATAATGTGCTTACCTCAAAATTTTTATTTTTATTTTATTTTTTTAATGTATGCAATTTTTAAGGAAAATATTTTTAGAGATGGTTCTTGAATATTTGCCATGAAGAGGCCGGTGATTATTATTATTTTGTTTTTTTTTGACATGTCTGCATCAAGAGGGGAAGGAAAATTCGAACTAGTGACTTCCACTTCATTAGACGTGATTCTAACTGATTAAGCTAATTCTTGAAGACGAGGCTGGTGATTATTGACTATCTTAATACAAGGGTATGAATGGAATACACGGTAACACCTCTTATAGATTTTTTTTTTTTTACAAGTATGTCTTAAAAAGTGAAAAAAATTGTGGTACGTAACTAATATGAGCGTGTGTGACTCGGTCAATTCCTTCTAGGTGAGCAACTAGGCTCGCCTATTTTATTCTTATAATTGTTGTTAATTGAGTCTTATATTTAATTTATTCGCAAGACGTCAAATTAATACCTGATCGTTTTTGTGCTTGTGATTTCAAAGTCATGGACATCTTAGTTGGTCTTTTATCTTATTTACTCTTATTTTTTTCAACTTTTTATCTAAAATATTTCATATACCTGCAATTGATTTTGAGCTAATCATTTGATGAAGCTTTTCTATGGGAGGAATTTTTTTTTTTTAAAAAAAAATTAATCTATCTCTATCAGTTTAGTTAAAATACTAGATCTTATAAAATTTAGCCAATAAGGCCTCAAAATCACCTTGAGCACATTAATGCTATTAAATTCTCTAAAACACACATTTTATTACGGTGCTTGGTTAATCTTATTAGTTGAATCATATTGATGCCTTGATGAAGTAAATCAGACTATAACTCAATCAAATTTAAAGAAGTACATGCAATTCTCACTCCGACTCTTAATTACTATGATCATGTAACTATAATAATTAGAGTTAGTTTCCCGGCTGCCTTTTTGAGAAAAAAATAAAGTGGACCATTATTTTGAACTATTCCTGAGGTTCCATTCCCTCGGGCCTCGCAGGTTCTTTTTGTAGTGGAGGAGACCAAATTGTACATTTGTTTTTGTTTTTGTTTTTTTTAGCAATTTTGCCCATCGAATAGAAAGAACCGGCGGCTGAAATGAAGAGGTTTCGTCTCCCACCAATAGTCTAGCATACAGCCAATGAGCAAAACAGTAATCATAAACATTTTTGTTTTTGTTTTTGTTTTTGGTTCTTTTTTTTCAAGCAAAGACTTTTCAAATTTGGCAGTACATCCAAGACTTTACTGTCTGCTAAGCTTTTGATGAAAGCTTAATCTGCATCTATATAAAGCCCCCGCTTCTGCTCTCTCTTTGCACAACAATTATAATTAACCCACCATGGCTGGTTTTGCTTCTTTCTCTTGTGTGCTTTTGATTTCTTCAGTTCTGCTGGCTTCCTACGCTTGTGCGTCGGAGGTGGAACTAGACTATGCGTCTATTCCTATAGAGACGGGACTCTCATGGGATTTCCACGACTCTAGCTGTCCTAAGCTTGAATCCATCATCAGAAAAGAGCTCAAGAAGATCTTCAAGAAAGACATTGGCCAAGCCGCCGGCTTGCTGCGTGTCCATTTCCATGACTGCTTTGTTCAGGTAACCGATTCTCATACGGTTTAAATGTAATTTTGTGGGAGGATAAGGATTTGAGTTTGGTTGCAGTTGGAATTGATAATATCCGTTTGATTTGTTGGTGTGATTTGCAATATTGCAGGGATGTGATTCGTCGGTGTTGCTGGATGGATCAGCCAGTCGTCCAAGTGAGCAGGACGCGCCTCCGAACGTGTTCTTGAGAGCAAAGGCATTTGAGATCATCGACGACCTTCGTGAGCTTGTCCACAAGAAGTGCGGTCGGGTTGTATCTTGCTCTGACATCACTGCCCTTGCTGCGCGTGACTCTGTTTTCCTGGTAAATTCTCCGCCACTCTATTTACTTCATAAGAAATATTAGGGGACTAAATATTAAATTGGCGAAAAGTTTATTTATTGGTATTTTACATTTTTCTTTATTAATTATTTTGATATTTTTTAATAAATAAGTTTCTCATCGATCACGACCATTACTAAAAGATTTGATACTTAATAGTAATTTTTTTCCTTATTATGTGTTTAATATTTTTCAAAATGATAAAAATATATATTTAATAAGGTAGAAAAAAATAATATATATATATATATATATATATATATATATATATATATTTGTCTATGGAGGGTATTTTTGTAATTTTAATTGCATAAGGAAATATTGCAATTTTGTTAGGAACATTGCAAAAATTTTAATATGAATAATGTTACTTAGATTGTGTTTGAGGAGTTTAAAAATGTTTTTAACACTTAAAAAGCTCGTTTGAAGAAAAAAGTATTCGTTTGATAAAAAAAATTAAAAGTGTTTTTAAGGGTCTAAAAAACTTAAAAATGACAAAAAAAAAACAAAAAAAAAGCCACTTTTATTAAAAGCTTAAAAATAAAGTTTTTGCTTAAAAAATTTTTTTTGACTTAAAAGCTCTATGTGTCAAACGCAATTTCATACAAACTCTTAGTAAATCACGATACAATTTAATAATATGAAAGTGATATTTAGCTATTTAATCAACACTAGTAAAAAAAAACAAATGAAAGGCTTTTTTTTTTTTTTTTTTTTACATAAAATGCTAAATTGTACTATTGTGACATCTTAATTGTTTGACAATTAATTTAATAAATATAATTACTCTTAAGAGATTTGGTAAAAATAGTAAAAAGGACGGTAAGGGTAAATATAATCTTACAGTTACTTCCTTAGCTGAAATTAATGATTAGAGCTGTGGCTATAGAGCCTTCATGATGGAGGCACGGCTAGCTGCGAGAATTAAAAATGGATAAAGTAGATAAGCACGAGTTTCAAAGTGCGACTTAAAAATGGATAAAGTAGATAAGCACGAGTATCAAAGTGCGACTTTTATCCAACGCGCTAAGAATAGCAGATAGAAAAATATCTACTTTCTGTCGGTTCTCCGTTAAAGCAAGGAATAGGGATACCCCATGGCCGGTCCATCTTAAATACAATGGACTAAAAAACAAAAATATCTATCTCATTGGGAGTCGGGACATCTGGGACAAGGAAGTAATTTAGTTTGGAATATTTATCCTCAAACTTCTGCTCTTTACTTTCCATCTTTGTATAGCTTTCGTAGTTTTAGATAAGGTCATAAACTTCCTCCTACTTGTTAGAAATAGGTCTTGGATCTAACTCAACTCAGACCTAACTCAACCTAAAAGTTAGGTTACCCAGGCAATGTGGGACTTCCAATACGCCCCCTCACGTGTGGCGGGAGGACATCCAAGCCAACACGTGTGACAATGGGTGACGGTGGGCCACAGCCAATTAATTGGGTTAGGCTCTGATACTATGTTAGAAATGGGTCTTGGGCCTAACTCAACCCAAAAGCTAGCTCATGAGTTGAGGTTTTTTCTCACCTTATAAATGGCCAATCTACTTAATACCCAGGCAATGTGGGATTTCCAACACTACTGAGGTCAAAGCAGCATTCTTTGGGCTTGTAAGCACCTGACTTTTTGTAGTTTTAGATAAGGTCATAAAAACTCTTTGAATTTTTTCTCTATCTTGATATTTGGACAGTTTGTTTAACAAAATTTGTGAGTTGTTTCAAATTTTTAGCTAAATTTGAAGAGTACATTAAGAATGCTCAAATGAACGTATGACACTTTTAGAAAATGAATTGGACGAACGTCTTTTAACCCAATTTGAAATAAATTTCTGTCCATTTTTTAATAAAACTATTAAAAAATAATAATTTATGTCCTTCAAGATAATCTTGTGTTTATGCTAAATTAACCTCCGTTTTTATGCAGTCAGGAGGTCCCGACTACGAGGTGCCACTAGGAAGGAGAGATGGGCTATCCTTCGCTACACAGGAGGCAACGCTGCAGAATCTTCCCTCGCCTCAAAACAACACCGCAATCCTTATCGACGCTTTGGCCCTCAAAAATTTGGACGCCACCGATTTGGTAGCCCTCTCCGGCGGCCACACAATTGGGCTGGCCCACTGTTCCGCTTTTATTGAGCGGCTCTACCCAACTCAAGACCCTACCATGGACAAATCTTTTGCCGCAGACCTCAAAAAGGATGTTTGTCCCACCACAGATTCCAACAACACCACCGTGGAGGATATCCGGACGCCCGACAAGTTCGATAACAAGTACTACGTTAACCTCGTGAATCGGCAGGGGTTGTTCACGTCTGACCAAGACTTGTACACCGATAGCAGGACAAAGGACATTGTCACTAGCTTTGCTGTCAACGAGCATCTCTTCTTCGAGCAGTTTGCCAAGTCGATGATTAAAATGGGGCAATTGACCGTGTTGACGGGCAATGCAGGGGAGATTCGTGCCAATTGCTCGGTGAGGAATGCTGATAATGTCAAGCTGATCAAAACTGTGGTGGAAGAAGAGGAAGCTGCTGAGTTGTAAGGGTGTTTATGAACATGTCTGTAACCTATTTTATGTATTTCTTTTTCTAATAAGGGGGGAATTATGAGTTGTTTAATTATTATGTGTTTTAGACTTTGGAACGAGTATATTTCTTGTTTAATGTTATAACTTTTGCTTCATTTGGTTTTCAATATTACCTTTTTTTATTAAAGAAAGTTGGGAAAATATATATGCATCCTCTAACTTCCATGCAATTTGTAAGAGAAATGTTTCGGTTCATTAAAAAGTTCATCTTTTGACTATTTTAATCTTAGGTGGTATGGACAATTTTTCAGAAATTTATTAATTTATTGTTTAAAATTTATTAACCAAAAAATTGACTATGCCACCTAGGATTAAAATAACTAAAAAAATAAACTTTTTAATAAAGCCAAGCATTTTTCAATTTGTAATGTTTCTCTTAACTTTCAATTGCTAAAATGTCGGATCAAGCTATCATTAAGGTTGCAATATATTTCCTCCCCACAAAAAAATGAAAAAAAAAAAGAACAAAAAAACCTTGATAAAATAATTTTAAAATAAAAATAAATGAAAAAATATATTTCTTTCTTAAATTTTTATCATGGATATTTTTATATTTCTTGTAGAGGAAAGATATACATTGTACCTCCAATTGTAATTGGGAGGAACATTGCAGCAATTGAAGAGCTCATAAATTGGAAAGGGTATACGTACTTTTCAGTATTTCTCCAGGAAATACTTCACTTGAGTTTTTGATGGCTACAGTCTACATTATGTTAAATTATCACTTATTCTATAAGTTTAAATTGATAGGACGATATAAATTTAATCGTTTAATCAATAATTTAACCAAAACTTTCTTTTAATATATGAGGCACAACACGTGAAATATTTAATTGAAATGAAAATGAATATATAAAAACAGATTTCGAACTCAAGATTTTTGACTTTGATACCTTGTATAAAATATCAATTTTATCCTTAAAAAAATGGGAAATTGTATAATAAATCTCTGAGTCAACCCTCCAAAATTTAAATCTCCCTAAGTTTTTTTTCCTCGAAAATTTAGTCACTGGGTCAATTGAAATGACAATAAAATCTCTGTCGTTAAAATTTTTTAACAGACGTTAGGGTAACTCAAAACGTACCGTTTTACCTGATTAAAATATTAATTTTTTATTAATTTAATTAAAAAAAAAAATTTTAAAAAAAATTGAAGGGGGGCCATAGTGGCAACGCCTAGCCGGCCACCCCACCCATGGGGTGGCTCGCAGCCACCCCAAACCACCCAAGGGGTGGCTCAAGCCACCCCATGGGTTTGGGGTGCCTCGGCTCACTTCCAAACCCCCCCCCCCTGTGGTGGCTGAGCCACCCTGTGGGTGGGACAGGGCTGTGGGTGGGGGCCATCACCCCGGCCACCCTTCATTTTTTTTTTTTTTTTTAGATTTAATTTTTAAAATTAAATTAATATTTTAATCGGGTAAAATAGTGCGTTTTGAATTGCTCCAACTTCTATTAAAAAATTTTAACGGCAGGAATTTTATTGTCATTTCAATTGACCTAAGGACTAAATTTTCGAAGAAAAAAAAAAATTAGGAAGATTTAAATTTTGGAGGGTTAACTCAAGAATTTATTATACATTTTTTCTAAAATAAAAAGTTGTCCAAAAATGCCAAAAATACAAAAAGAATCTAGTGATATACCCCCACACCTCGGGGCAATCTCCATTCTCCATCGTGTCTACCTCGGTGGCTATCGGGTCATTGACCTCCATTGCCCTCCACAAGATTGGCGGCTATTTTTTATTTTGAAGAAAAAAAATATTTGTCTCCTTTTTTTTATTTTTTTATTTTTATTATCTCATGTAGTCCTTTTGAGAAAAAGAATTTGAGAGATGGTCATTGACTAATTGCCTTGTAGAGGCTGGTGATTATTGACTACGTACGTGGGAGTAGTGTTTGAATGGAACAGACGGTAATTGGCCAACTGCCGTAGGAGAAAAGGGCTAAAAGCCCTTTTCAACCAAACCACCTATGACGTATCCGGGTTTGAATAGCACGAAGTTTCTACACTTCGTCCGAATTTTTATCAAGTATTTCCTAAAACCCAAAAAAATTAAAAAAAAAAAATTATGGTACGTAACTAATATGCGCGTGTCTGACTCTGTCAATTCCTTCTAGATGCTCAACTACGATCCCCTATTTGTATTATTAATTTATTATTATTATTATTAATTGAGTTTTTTTTTTTTTAAATGAAAAAATACTATATTTTTTTCTTCTTAATTCTTCTCTTATTCAATTCTTTCACTTAAATTACTATTAAATCTGTAAAGCCGTATTATTTTCATATGAATTTCACAAATTTAATAATGATTTTTCTTTGTAATTCGTCAAATAGCCGATGGTGCTTTTGTGCTTGTGATTTCAAAGGCCCTTTAGAATAGCTGCTCAATACCATGACACGGACACCTTGTTGGGCTTTTATCTTATTACTCTTTTTTTTTTTTTTTTTTTTTTTTTTTTCAATTTTTTCTCTAACAAAAATTTTATGTCTTCAATTGATTTTGATCTTACCACATTTAATGCAAGCATCCCGTTAAACTTTGATAAAGTTTTTTTTTTTCTTTTTTAAATCAATTTATTAAATTATTTTTTTGAGTCTGGGCTCTCCCTTCACGCACTTTCTTTTTTCAATTTATTGTTTGTTGCTCCCGAAGTTTGTTGGAATCTACTGTGGGATGCCGGTCACAATCACCGGAGGTTGCTAAAATCCACTGCAGTTTTCGTCGGAACTCGCCCAACGCCTATCATTTTTCTCCGTCGTTGATTTACTGTATGCATTAAACGCCAAAAACTATTTCTAAGATTTTTTTTTTTTTTCGTTGAAAATATTTTCTAACAAAAAACCTTTTATGTCGAAACCAACGAAGCCAAAATAAAAAATGATGCTTTTTTGATTAACTAAAATACAGAATTCTTAATTACACACGTGATAGAAAGGGTGAATCCTGTTCCCACAGACAGGATGTAATAAGTCGACCTTTTATTGTGCACTTGCAAAAATATATAGCTTTAGCCATTTTCAGAGAATATACGCATATATATATATATATATATATATATATATATATATATATTCTTGGATGCCAAGTTGTCTCCACTTGTCTTAATTTACTGTTTCTTAGTGGATAAGATTTAATTTCTATGGCTAGTCAATATCTTTAATCCAAGTTGCAATATTAATGTGAAACATTGAGAACTGTGTGGCGTGTGGAGTAGTTTCACACGTTAACATTTAATATATATATGTTTCAATATATTCAAATGAAAATTAAGGTTAAAAAATGACTTAATCTGGCTATAAATATGATATCCTATAGCCATTGTGTTCACCAAGAAACCAACAATGGCCGGTGCTGCTGCTTCCTTTACCTCTCTTCTTTTGATATCTTCTCTTTTACTAGCTTATTCCCATGTGAGTGCCTTGGGGGTAGAGTACTCCTCTCTCCCTCTGGTGAAGGGGCTCTCATGGAAATATTACGACTCCAGCTGTCCTAAGCTTGAGTCGATTATCAGAAAGCACCTGAAGAAGGTCTTCAAGGAGAACATTGGCCTGGCTGCCGCCTTGCTCCGCATCCAGTTCCATGACTGCTTTGTTCAGGTAACAAACTCTCACACGTCCACCCATATATATGACTTTAATTAAGGCTAGCTCCTTTATTAGAAAGAATGTTTTTCTTTTCTTTACTTTTTTTTTTGGTAAATCTTAAGGACGTGTTTGGCTAATGATAGAGGCATTATGTACACAAACAGTTTGCACCCCCCTTTTTTTTGGGGTTTTGGTAAAATTGCGTTTAACACTCAAAAAGTTTGTTTGAAGAAAAAAGTACCCGTTTGGTAAAAAAAAAAATCGAAAGAGCCTTTAAGGGTCCAAAAAGCCAAGAAAATTGTCAAAACGCATTTTTAGCAAAAGTTTAAAAATAAAGTTTTTATCAAAAAAACGTTTTTTGACTTAAAAATTTTATTTCTCAAACACAATATCAAGCACACTCTAAGTCATTTAAATTGCAAGAACAAATTAAAGTTGCCGACTATGTATGTTTGATAATAGTTTTGAAAAGTTGGATTTGGTTTTAAAAAGTGTTTTGATGTGGTATAAATATGAGAAGTGCTTTTTAATGGGTTCATATTTAAAAAATATTTTGTTCTTTAAATTAATTGTTAATGATTTTTTTGAGTAGTGGCCGAAAGGCCCGAAACCACCCAAAATGGCCCAGGGGTGAAACCACTCGGTTTCAAGTTTTTATTTTATTTTATATTTTAAGAAATTTATAGTTTTTAGATTTTTATAATTTGTTTATTATAAATGACACATATCATAATTATGATCGGTGCTGACATGATATTTAATGGTTTTTGTTAAAAAAAATTAGGCAAAAATTAGGTGTATAGACCTATTTGTTATTTTTGCATACCATATAGAACTCTTATTATGCACTTTCCCATTAAGTTTTGAAAAGTGTTTGTCAATTAACTTTGAGAAAAAGTGTAAATTTTTTTAAAAAATTTTAAAAATACACCCATTAGTCATTACCAAACAAAGTTTATATTTTTGTCGTTAATTTTGTTTGAATTTCAGCGTAAGCTGAGATGACCTTTAACTTACCTTGTATACATTTTCCTCTTTTATATTCCTATCTTTCGTAGTGTTTGTCACAACTTAATTTAGCGGATATTTTGACTTGAGCCACCATGACTAATTAATTAATATTTGTGTAACATAAATTAAATAAATATGCAGGGATGTGATGCTTCGTTGTTGCTTCATGGATCAACCAGTGGACCAACCGAGCAGGATGCTCCTCCCAACCTTACCTTGAGGCCCGAGGGATTTGAGGTCATCAATGATCTCCATCAGCTCGTCCACGATAACTGTGGAAGTGTCGTCTCTTGCGCCGACATCACTGCCATAGCAGCACGTGACTCTGTTTTTCTGGTAAATGACCCGATCAAGGGCTCTCTTGTTCGAGCCAAAGTCTCATTAATTTTGATCCGAATCTTCTATATGCATCTTCCTTCCAAAATATAGCATCAAAATTTTATTTTGTTTCCCAAAGTTTTTAAATTATTTTTCATCTAAAATATTAAAGTCTTTGTACTTTTTTTTTTTTTTTTTTTTTTTTTGGGGGTAGTTGTCAATTTATGTTATTAATAAGTTTTTTACTTTTTAAAGTATTGGTCACTGTTGTTATTTTATTATTTTCAATTATATAAAATGTTGAAAGTTAATTATAATATAGGGTCTCAACAAATTTAATATAAACTAATACAAGGTTCAAAGTAGAGTAACGTGCGTTGATTCTTAATAATTAAAGACACCCTTATCTTAATTTTAGTACCATTTTTATTAAAAGATGTGATAGACTCGATCCATTTGTAATATAATATAAAATGGACTTTAATTAATATTAAATCCTATACTCTAATTATAATTCCTTGCATTTTATTAATTTGTTGCAGTCAGGAGGTCCCGACTACAATTTGCCACTAGGAAGGAGAGATGGTCTAACCTTCGCTACAAGGGATGTAACATTGGCCAATCTTCCCGCACCCTCAAGCAATACTAGTGTCCTTCTCGACTCTTTGGCCACCAAAAACTTGGACGCCACCGATTTGGTAGCCCTCTCCGGCGGCCACACCATCGGCCTCGGCCATTGCGCCGCCTTCATCGAGCGGCTCTACCCGACTCAAGACCCTACACTGGAAAAAACATACGCCAAAGACCTCAAACAAGTTTGTCCCACGCAGGATTCCAACGACACCACGGTGTTGGATATCCGGTCGCCCAACAAGTTTGATAACAAGTACTACGTTGACCTCGTGAACCGGCAGGGGCTGTTCACGTCCGACCAAGACATGTACACGGATAGCAGGACAAAGGACATTGTCACTAGCTTTGCTGTCGACGAGGATCTCTTCTTCGAGCAGTTTGCCAAGTCCATAATTAAAATGGGGCAATTGAGCGTGTTGACGGGCAACAAAGGGGAAATTCGTGCCAATTGCTCTGTGAGGAATTCTGATAATATCAAATTGGCATCTATGGTGGATGATGATGATCAGGAGAGTGCATCTGAATTATGATCGAGGGTGGTAATTAATTGTGATCAACTCGTGGCCTAGCTAGTTAATTTACATATGTATTTTCCTTTCTTTTTTTCTTTTTTTTCCTCAATGTTTGTGTGTTTGAAACCTTGCTTAGTTTAATATGTTACAACTATGATAAATTGCTCCTACCAATTACCGACAGCCTACCGACTACAACTGAACCGAAATTATCCGTCAACTGATTTATGTGAGTCAAAAATCGGTATGAATTTTTTTATACTAACACAGTTAATCGGTATAAACTTTTTGTTGTCAGTTAACCGAACCGAACCAAATCGAAATCTGCATAACCGAACCGCCAAATTTGACACGGATTAAGGCTTTGACGGATGGACTTTGCAAAATGATGTTTTGTTGAAAGTATTTTGGTAATTTTTTTGCATCTTATATTCTTATTGTTTGCATCTTATGTTCAATAAGTTATTTTAGCAAAGAAAAAAAAAATTAATTTTTTGCTTATTTAAAAATAGCATTGGCCCAATTAAGCACATACTGAAATTAACCGAAAATTTTGAAATAATTTGTTATCGAAATAAAATCGGTGAACTAATCGATTTAACCGACAATTTCGGTTAACTAGCTGAAAATGACTCTACCGAACCAAACCGAACCAATACCCATCCCTATTGGGGAGCCCTTTTAGAACAACACGCAAAATAAAATACGCTCTTTTTTCATAGCATGTCTAGATGTGTAGATTGTGAGTCCACTTTTATCCCTCTAGCATGATAATTCCAAAATGTACATATGAAGTGGTTCAAACTTAGGACTTCCATTTTCGTACTCTTATAAACTACAACTTATAGGAAATCATTATTCAAGCACGTACACTAATGAATAACAATAATAATAATAATAATAATGGGCCTTACCAAAAGAAGTCTCTTTTGCTAGACCCTAAGCCCTAGTGATTAATTTTGTAAGCACTAGTTTAATTATGAATTGGAGGTTTCTTCCGGGCTGGTGTGTAGTCCATAGAGATAAAATCTCCTTGATCACCATTAATGCAGCCCTCTTCTCTTGTCATAAGTTGACTGCGGTGACTCAAATCATGATCATCATCATGAGTGGCATCAACCCCACAGGAATCCTTTCTCATACTCCGTGCTGCCAAAGACAAATGATGGGATTTATAGAAACTAGTATTATTGATTCGATTTTATACAAAATAACATCAGAAATCACAATTCAGTAGAGATAATTAATTTACCTTCAATCACAAGTGAAAAGAAGCAGAGAAAGAAAAATACCACAATCACTAGAACCCCAACCTTGCATGCCAAAACTACTGGCTTCATGTTTACCGTTCAAGTCTTCCGATCCGGCAGAAATGAATTTGGATATATATATATGTTCTTGCCTATATATGCTTCCCCAACTTTCTTGTATATATATAGATAAATAATAGATAGAGGGCTAATTAAGTAGGCCACAAAATATTGAACATGTGGTGTAGTACTACAAAGCTAGTATTGTCTTTGCGTGAGTACTTACATTACGAAATAGTGATTTTATTTATTTATTTATTTTGGTCTTTTTCTATTAATCGAATTAGCCAATTAGGAATTGCATTATATATGCGGATGAAATGAAGTGGAATTGTTTTTCTGGGGTCGACATAAGAGACATAGTTCTAAATGGCTGAAAAGCAGCCACGTACGACAGCATGCGACGAAAACTTTTGTACGTATGATCAGTTGCAGATATACAGCTTGAATTTCATATAGGAAAAAAGATAAAACAAAATGTTTTATTGGATCATCTTTGCATGGTGATCGTTGAAGAACACAATATGATTAGTGTAGCGTACGTGTTAAATAATGAAATAAGTGATTGGTTACAGTTAGTTGCACATGATTATATTGTACTGAGAAATGGCGAGATTGGGGAAGCAGCTATGTCTATGCGTGTCATGTTTTTATGTATTTTGGCATTATAGTATATGATTAAATTATTATTATTATTATTATTATTTTAAAAGAATTAAATTATTAAATTATTAAATCTTTTCGATGTGGGATTCTTTTTTTTTTTTTTTACTCATACAGTATACTAAACACCAAAAATTTAACTGATAAGAAATGTGAAATTTAATTAATATTTGTAACACTCAATGCCAAGTATAGGTCTTTTAATAATTGAGGTTCAATCTGTGCAATATTTAATTAAACTAGGTAGAAACCACCTTATAAGGTATGGGTCTTAGGCGGCCTCAAATTTCTAATTAAAAGATCTCCAAAAATATATGTTTTTATAAGAATTTTTCTTGAAAATTTATTTTTCACCCTCAAAATATACGTTTGTCAATTTTTATTTTTTATTTTTTATAAAAAAAATTGTCTGGCCCTTGGGGGTGGCTCTAGGGTGGCCAAAGCCCCTCAGGCCAAACAGTTGCTCTTGGGAGTGGTCCGGCCAACCCTTAAGGCTATATCAAAAAACAAAAAAAATTATATTATTTTATTAGTTTTTAAAGAAACATTAAATAATATTTTAAAATTTTTTAATGAGTGAGACACGTGACAACTTTGTGGTCGTTGGGTCTCTTTAAAGAGATACTGACCATGAACTGAATCCCCTCCGGTCCAAAATAGATTGGAGAGGATCCATTCCAAATAGTAAGACGCTCATTTAATGATTTGGACCCAAGATGTCGGATTTCAGTTGGACGGATACAATAAGCCCATGACCCATCGAAGTCGACAGTGCTGGCCGGAACAAGCTATGTGTATGGAGGGCGATGGTCAGGTCGAGGCAAGGGTACAAAGGCAGGGGCCCACGGGCCCAGTGGCCCAAGGCTAAAAGTCATCGAGTCAGAGCCGAACACAGCGTGCGCTAGATTCACATTATTGGCCTTTTCTGTCTTCCCATTGCAAATTTTGGAAGCCCCTCGCTCACATTATTGGATTTGAGATCAATCCTTTTGTTCAACCATTACTTCTATTTGCCGACAATCACCCAACAATGAACAAACGAATCCAAACCCAGTACTCAATATTTTCTTTAATTACGTGGATTAATATGCTCCAGAAAAATAACGCAATAATTTGCTCATTATCCAAAATAAATAAATAAATAAAAATTGAAGTAGCAACATAACGTAGATCTTCTCAACGAGGCAAAAGAATATGCATAATGATTATTACGATTCTTGTGTCTCAAATGAATTAAGTACAATCTTAACTATGTGTATATAAGTTATTGGGCACCCTCGATTTCTTTGTAAACAGGTTTTTAAGGGTGAGTTATATCCAAAAATTGTATCATTTGTATCATAGTCAAATACTATGTTACGGGTTTGAGTCACAAAAGAGACGATCTATAGGCTGGGTTTAAATATTAATAGGTGAGTGGAGCTGTCAAAAAGAGAAATTTCTACTATCGGGTCAGTATCAATAAAGTGAGTTGTCGTAGACGTTAGCTGTGGAAGAGTGATATTTTGCAAGTTGATCTCGTGCAAATTTAGTTTGCATGGAGAATTTTGCACAGTACACTTATATTGTTGCTCAAAATCAACAGTTCTTTTAAGGAAAAACTTAACCTGTAGAATAAGAAAGAGGTCGTTGCCGGCCTTAAAGGATCAAGGACACTCTGACTTCCAAGTTAGTAGAAGCTCTCTAGAAATAAGAAAGTGTGTATACCTCGTAAGGCCTCATTTCCTTTTATAGGCCCCCGAGTATGCAGTTGAGTGAGCTAGCCATGAGAAAATTGACTATTTGAGTGAGGGTGTATTCGGGTATGAGATTGCTAGGTTGCTGGGTTGTCTGGTTATCTGAGATCGACAAGCCTTTTGGATTCCTGGGAGTTGGTTGGGCTTTTCTGAAGAACGGACCCTTTTTTGAGTCCATTGATATTCGATCGGACCCTTATGAGTCCTCCAATTTCTTTGAATGATTACTAGATTCACCCATAAAAATTAGAGAAGAGTATCCTTTAGGCCCCTAATAGGTCTTTCTAGGTCGGCCGGCAGTTGGTGTTTACCCATGCCAGCTCTCCATTCTCTTGATTCCAATGATATTAAAAGTTACGCATGTCTCTAAACGACCCAAACTAGGTCGTTTTGGGCTACCACATGGTGCGGTAGTTCAAAACTACCGCACCTAAGCTGGATCCCTTGTGGAAATATATGATTCTATTGTTGGAGTAACTGATCAGATGTATGAGCCATAGATAACAATTGGTGGCCTATCTAAGGCTACGATAGTGTATATATATAAGATAAATACTATGGATTAATATTTTTTTTATATTTAGTTAATTTTTTTTTATATATATTTGGTTAATTTTTTTCTATATAAATTAATTATTAGAATTGTGAATTCTACATAAGTCAATAATAGACCACACAAATTTAAAAATTAATTTATTAAATTCATAAAAAATATAGGCCAAATATAAAATATTTATTGATCAATAACATTTCTATGTATATATTATTACGTTATGCTGATGCGTCCAATATTTCAGTACTTACCTGTTATATCTTGTCAGTCTTGTCTGTATTAGAAATGAAGATCGACATTTCAAAGGATCTCACTTATATCAGATATCTCGTGCAAGAAGACATGATGGTGGCCTTGAATCATCATAGCCATGCAATCGAGCATGCAACGTGTTCAAATATGATGCTCATATGTAATATCTATTTTCCATGCGCAATGTACACCATCTATATTCAAAAATAAAAAATAAAAAATAAAAAATAAAAACATATATAGAAAGGAAAATGCGAGGAGACGAATATGCGAGAGTCAACGTAGACATATACTTGCAAGTTTTTTTCAGTTACCTTTTCTCTTCCAACATGATTCAAATCTTAATCATGTAAAATTCATCCTCGAAAATTTACTTGTAAGGAAATGGTGTGTAAGAGCTTTTATATATATATATATATATATATATATAAAAGATTGTATTTAAATCATATGGGATATTTCGGACCGTAATATACTACCACATTTTGTAGCCTTTTTTTTTCTTCTTTTTTTTATCAGCTCCATTCATCTATTAATATTCAATGGCTTAATCTTATGTCAATATATACATAATACTAAGACATTTTAACCTAACTTATAGGTCGCCCTTCATGACTCAACCACAAAGGTGCGATTCATTCGAACTCATACTCGACAAATTGCGTCTAATTTCATACTCAACGTAGTGGTTAGTTTTGATATTAAGTTGTAAATCAACTTGTAAGGAGTGGGTATCTAAGAGCTTATATTATATTTATGTCATATATGTAGGACACTTATACGATCGTAAAACGTACAACATCTTAAATTTATTTTATTTTATTTTATTTTAATGTGAAAAGAGCAAGATTGAGTTAATGTGATAATAGAGGATAATATCTTCCAATGTGTGGCTCAGAGATATAAATGCAAATCCTTTCATAGCTTGATAGGTGGAAGATATTGGTGGATATTCTCTATGGTATATGGTTGGAGAGAGACATCCATATACATATCTCTGAATATCTGAATTTTTTTTTCTTTTTTAATTGTTTATGGGCTCTTTAATCATCGGGCCTTGCTCCTCACTCTCTCTCTCTCTCTCTCTCTGTGGACTATAAAGTTAATAAGGCCCATTTCGTCCCAACTGGTCCTTAGAATCTCTCGGGTGCCCACCACAAGATAAGAGACTTTAATTACCATGTAACTAATTGACGCTTGTCTAGTTTATTTTCACTCTTCTATTTGAAGTAGAAGCCATCTATGTTAAAAAAAATAAGGACGTGTTTGGTATGTAAAATAAACTTCAGAACAAAATGGTTTATGTTAGAGTATATCATGAAGTCCAAGAATAATAGTCACATTATAAGACTATTACTGATTAACAGTTGAAGAATATTTGAGTCACACTTGAAGACTATCACTGCAGTTACTGGTGAATAATTAAAGATTATCACTAAGCTAACCTAACTAGAGTAAAAGTCTATTTGTATTCAACATGATTCTTATATAAATAGAAACATGTTATTTTGTAAATATTACTCAGAGAAATGAGAGCTTAATGCAAACTTGGGGCTTGATCTTGTGAATGTAGGTCATAGACCGAAGTCATCTCTATCTTATTATTCTGCTTTATTATTTCCACATTATGAATTCTTTCAAATTATACCTAAATTCTTTTAGACCTCTCTTTTTCAAGCACTTCGGCTTTGGCAACAAATTGACTTTAGACAATCCTTTATGTTTGTGTATGCTAATAAAAGTTTGTTCTTCGAATCAGAAGATGGCTTCTCAAATCTAAACCATGTGGAATAAAGATATGCCTCCTGTTTTGTTTGTTCTCTTCGATTAGGTCTTTCCTAGCTTCTATTTTTTTAAATGCCAATGCAGATTATCTATTTCAAGCTTTTGAGTTGAGTGGGACTTGCTTAATTTAAAGCAATTTTGTTGCCATTGTTTTTTTTGTCATTATGCAGCCTCGTTAATATTTTTTCTTATTACTCTAATGTAATGTCATTTTTAAATTTGAACAATCAACTTCAGTTTCATGGGTAAGCTTTAATATCTCCCTATCGTTGAAGTTTTTTCCAATTTGGGAAATAATTTTAAAATTCATTTACCTTCATGAGTAGTACTCTTTCTTGTGAGTCTAGGGTTTAATTAGTTACGATTAACTGATTCTTTGATGGGTGTAATTTTTATATTCATTATGTTAGAATACGTGGAGTTTGGTTTTGTTGAAAGTGCTACTGTTTAAATGTGACATTTTCTAAGGCGTAGAGTGTGTTTGAGATTGCGATTTCGCAAGATTAATCTGCTTTTTAAAAATATATCATAAAACATAAAGCGTTTGGTATTGTGATTTAAAAAGCACTGAATCTAAATAGGTTAGGGGGTGCTCGTGCTTATTTGAAAAGATGAGAATTTAAACCAAAATCATAATTTCGCATAACAAATATTTGATAAAAAAAAAAACTTCTTAATATGTTTTACCAAATGTCATTGCAATTTTAAAAAGTATTGATTTCAAAAACGCAATTTTTAAAAATACACTTATTGAAACCGCAATCACAAACAGACCCTTAGTCAATTTTTTACGGTTTAAATTGACATGATCACTTGTATTGTTTATCTAAAAAATAGTAAAACCTCATTGAAACTTTGTGAACGCAGTCCTTAATGGAAAACTACATAAATTTATGTGTTTTTGATTGTTCGGTTTTGCGTTTTTCTTATTTTTGGCATTTCACGAAATATGATAGATAAAAATAAAAGTAAAGAAAAGACATTCCCAATTAAGCCAACCTCAAAAGTTAAATGATTATAAATCATACCAAAGCCCAAATAATTCTTGCCGTGTCACAAATGACATAATGGTGTGGCTTTTCCATAGTACTAGGCATGGCCTAGCTAGCAGCAAGCATGAGCACTGACAGCATTTGGCAAGTGAAGTGAACCAGGTTTCCTTTCTGCATGAACATATTACATATATATACACTTTTAGGACGCAAGACTAAAAATCTCCCCCACAACAGAATATAGTGGGTCTTTGAGGGAATTGCTTAGGCACAATGGTCTTTTCAAGATTAAGGCACATTTTCACAGATACCGCAATATCAACGGTAATGATATTTGCACTAGATTATCCCTACCACAAGATTCAGAAGTGAGAATAATCCAAATATGTACGACAAAGCAGAGCAATCGTGATAATGCCTCATGCATGAAAGAAACACCAAGGCCCACAGAGCGCACTAAGCCAGCAACAATGGCATAAAGTGGGATCATGATCCCATTGCTTTCATAAAGGTTGAGAGCCCTGCTGACTCACAAAGTTGCACTACTATATATCTAGCTTGACTAAACAGCATAAATGCTTGCCTTTGCTGCTTGCAGTTGCACATCGCTTTGCCAAAACTTATCTCCCAAAAGGAATTAAAAAGGAGAAAAAAAAAAAACAACCCAATTGGCTGCACATACCCCCACCCTTTTGAACTCATTTCTGCTGTTCCAGACTGTTGAGGGCCCAGATATTGACAGGCTCACAAGATAAATTAAAATTCTTATAGTTAGACTAGCACACTAATTTAATTACCGATCGAATGAATCAAATTATTACTAGAGGATCATATTACATGCCCGCATGCCTCTAAGGCTCAAATACTAAAAAAGTCAAAGATCATGCCAGAATCAAACCCATTGGCTAAGCGCACACCAGGTTGCACCACAGTCTATCCCTGCTCTAGTCTAGGGTTTCAGGTAAACCTTGAGAGACTCTCTCTTACCCATTTTTATTAGCTTTACTCTCTCAGCTAGGATTTGGATTGACTTGGGTGTTGGAGTGCCTCTCAAGTTTTATGAGATGAGTTACATCCACAAATTTTTTTATGGTATTAGAGCCTTCCATTGGATGAATATGACCTACATTACTTATCCCATGACAAGGACTAAAAAAATAATGGCTTGCACGTGAAGGAGAGTGCATGTTGAGGTCACATTGCCTGTGAACAAAACTTTGGGCATGTTTATAAGAAATAGGCAACTATTTCCTATGGAATCGGTTTTATGAGATGAATTAGGCCTATAAATTTCTTCATTCTAACAACCATTTCCTTCTTTTACAGGCTAAACTTCTCTCTAGAAGGTGGCTTAGGTCACTGTAGATGTTCATTTTGCACCCACAATAATAGTTGATGGTTTATAAAGATATCCATTTATATTAAGTCTCATATTAATTATTTATTAAATAAAATTATGCTTTATAAGTAATTAAAAATAAAATAAAATCAAAGCAAATCAAATCAGCTACTCCTTTTAGGATGATATCTAGCTACAGCTAAAAGTGTAGGTAGGGCTTTTAGTGCATGGTTACACATATGATGGCATCTCCTACACCTAGGCCCCGCAGCCACCATCACCACCACTGACCCTCATGATTCCCAAACCCAAAACCAAAAGCAACCTACCAACATCACACATGGGCTGCCACCACTCCGAATCAATGATGCTCGTACCATTTTTTCTTTTCTTCGTATATATGATATATAAATAAGGCGTGGAGAGAATATATTTTCGCAACAAAAGTAGGTCATTTTAATTAATTTTGGCCATGGAAAAGAGCAAGTCATTCCCTGAGTACTCCTCGTCTTATTCCGGCGAGTTCGGGTTCCGGGACCGGTCAAGCTCCTACAACTTTAACGGGCCATGCGAAAAAGGAGACGGGTTCGCGGCGTCGAGCGATCCAGAGCTGAAGAGGAAGAAGAGGATTGCTTCATATAACGTCTTCACCATGGAAGGAAAGCTTAAATCGAATGTGAGAAACAGCCTCAAGTGGATCAAGGACAAGTTCACCGACGTACGCTATGGTGTGTGATAATCGAGTCGCATATATTACATCTATAATTCATGAAGAGTGCATGTCCGTACGTTTTCTCAGTTTTCATGGATCCTCTATAAATATATTTTGTGTCATGGTCTTGTTTAATTGGTAGTAATCGTCAAGAAGATTTGAGGGGAAATTTCCGCAAAAAAAGTTTTGCGTGGAAACGGGTCACGATCGATCGAGTATGATCACTTGGAGTTGGGTGTAATATGTTTTGGTGATATATAGTTGAGAATTTGAATATTTTTATTTCTTTGGTTTCTTCCTTTATCTTATATATGAAATAATTAAATAGAGAAAAAGAAAACAAAATAAAGAATATATATAACTTTAATTCCTAGCCTTGAGAGTTTTGAGACATTCCATTTGGTTAAAGGATATTAGGAAAGTAAATAGAAAGCTTTATATATATATATATATACTAAAGGACTTGGATTAGCTTTTTTCTTTTTAAGAGTAATTTTAGCCATTTTGATTTAGTTGTTGTCACTTATCCAAGAATTTTTTTTTTTTTTGGGGGAGCAAAATTAATGTAGGCATGGCTGGCACAATACATCTCAACCTTTTCTTCTTCTTTTTTCCTCTTAATCACGGAGACAGTAGTTGGAGCTATGTATTAAGGAATAAGCTAGAAGCATGCAGTTTAAAGGTAAGATAAATCCCACACGTACTCCGCCATATCGAACATTAATGGACCCAGAACGTGGTTTTTGGGTTAAACAGGTTTAGATTTGGCTATATTTTGATCCGGAGAAATGTCATACACATTCTCACTCTCATTTTCACAAACTCTCAAATGTTAAATTACTATTTATCCTAAAAAGCTTAAGCTGGTAAGAAAATGTATATTTAATAACTTAACCATTACTTTAACACTCCCCTTCATGTGTGGCTCAAACTCTCTTTTAATAGGTGAGACCCAATACGTGAAATATTTAATTTAAATAGTGAGTGATTTGATGGAAATATCTTGAAATCAAGGTTCAATCCTATGACCTTTGGTTTTGATATCATAGTAAAAATCATCATTAAATTTTAGATTCAAATAGTAATTTTTACTGTCAAATTAAAAAGTATACATTAAAGAGGGTGAGAATGAGAGCAAGTGTAACATTTCTCCTTTCAGCTTAGCCAAGTGAAAAGTTTGGGCAGACCTGGCTTATTGGTACTCTTACAGTAACTTAACACAAATTTTTCTATAGATTTGTTTGGGGGGACATTCGACCCCCTAACCATATGCCTGCTTCCGCCCCTGCAGTCCTTGGTAAATGGCAACAGGAATAGCCGTACGTAAGATTCTGGCTTTCTCCAATTATGATTTTATTATCTGTGGGGTGGGCCTCAAGCCTAAGATCTAAAACTAAATTATTGAACCAATGAAATGAACTAAAAAAATGAATAAGTGCATTAGTCATAAGAAACAAAGGCAAAAAACAAATATGCTGGGGCGTTAATTATCACAATGCCATATGATACGATGGTAGTGGGGGAAAATCTGAGGAGACTTTTGATAGAAAATGTCGCCCACCTCACATCACCTCTTCTCTTCTCTAATTGGTGTACATTAAGCATCAAGCTACAGGGTCATGAAAGTAATCATATCACAGATTTGGGTCCTCTTTCTAATAAGAAAGAGAATCAAGTCTAATACGCACGCCAATCTCAAAGATTAACCGCTATTGGAGTGGATAAGGTAGAGAAGATGTGATCCAGTAGTTACGGAACATGACCAAATAATATAATTAACAAGATAAAAATGTGGTTTATAACATTATTCTTATCATATGTGAGCGCTCATCCTTGTGATTCTATGATTTAATAATATCCAACAATGAATTGAACATTTTCTAACAATCACAAGAACAGGTGACCATTTATAACAAAACATGTGACAAACAATATATGCTTATTGGTTTAGGTCCACGAAGTAGAAAAATATATGTATGGTTAAGAAAAAAGAATTATCTTATTTCTATGTAGTCCTCTCACGTGTCCTAATCATCAACAGCATAGACCTCAAAATGATTCCTAAGATCTTGTCTTTCTGAAATCTCTTGTGGATGCAGACCTTGGGATACGATTTAACCTGTACATGTCATTATCTTTGACATAACTGGAAGTGCGTGTTCTGGAAATGGGCAGCGGAGGCAGGTTCATGATGTTCTTCTCAGCATTGGGATGATCCTGCGTGTTTGGCGACAACCTTTGCTTCGAAGAAACCTCTGGGGAGAGCAAAAATGGTGAGTTCTCTGTTTGTCTGGAGAGCTTTGCGCCGGAGGCAGAGGAGGTACTTGGTGTAGTGAAGAGCGGGCTTTCTGTTCGGCTGCTTGTGCTACCCGGCGGCTCTTGGCTTTGAACTTCTGGCTTGGCTGTCTTCTCCTGACCCTTAAACAATTTTTTCGACAAAATGTTACGATCTTAGTGTTCCACATAAGTTAAGTCTAATTTTGACCATGTGTATATAAACTCTTAGGCACTCTTTTCTTGTAATAGCCTATTTGAGATTGTGTTTAGGAAATAAAGCTTTTAAGTCAAAAAGAGCTTTTAGACAAAAGCTTCATTTTTAAGCTTTTACTAAAAGTGGTTTTTCGGACCCTTAAAAGCGCTTTTATTTTTTTTTATTCAAATTGACTTTTTGAGAGTTAAAAACACTTTTAGACCCCTAAAACACAATCTCAAATAGGCTCTAAGTCGGTTTTTAAGGGTGAGTACTACTCAAGGGCTCAAGGCTTGTATCATTTAGTATCAAAGCTAGCCACCATGTCGAGGACTTTGAGTTATGAAGAGAGCGACCTATAAGCTAGCTAGATTAAAATATTGATAGGTGAGTGGAACCGCCAAAAGAGAAAGGACAACCATTGGGTCAGTGTTAATAAAATGAGCCGCCGTGGATGTCAGCCACGGAAGCATGGTGGTATGTTACGAACCTAGTGTCCCACATGAGTTAAGTCTAATCTTGACTATGTGTAATTAAGATCAAATGGTGAGTTCTATCCAAAGTTTGTATCACATAACACATTAAATCTTATATTTTCTTGTTTCTTTGAAGAAAAAAATTGTTGACGTCTTATTTTGTTTACCTTTGTAGAAGATACAGAATCTTCCTTGGGCTTTGTAGTGGCTTGATCCTTTTTCCTGCGCTCACGAACTGTTCTAGACCGTTGCTTCATTCTAGCATTCCTGTATCTGTAGAAAAGAAAAAAGAAATGGGGTACTTTGATCAGCAAAAGCTTCACTAGTTTATGTTTATGGAGAATACAGAGCGATCCCTTTTCTGCCATATATGGAAATCTTTCTCTCAATCACAGAACAGCAACATCGATCCAGGCATCTAATTCTTTCTTTAATGGTATTAAATAAAAGAAAGAAAGATAATTCAACAAAACAAATTCTTTCTCTTATCGTATTATTCACATATATAAAGGTTCATTGTGGAAAAATAGATATTTTTCAAATGACAAAGTTTTTCTTCAAATTGGGTTAGAGTTTTTAAAGCATGTCATTTTTACATGCATTTTAAATCACATGTTCTATTAAAAATACATGTGTTAACCCACTTTTTTTCTTTTGCACTTTGTTTGGTAAGTAGGAAATGCACTTACTTTTTGTCTTCATTGGGATCCTTGAGATCATCATCTTTGTTGTGGAGTACAGGTAGATCTGAAAGGTTGCACGCCAATGGAGTTGCGTGAAAAAACTGCAATCACAATGGATTTCCACTTAGAATGGACTTCTTGGCATAACATTTTTAGAAATGAGCACTGCTATTGAATCCAGAATGTAGGATTTTCAAAATCTAATTGGAATATATGCCAAAATACCATTTACAGAAAAAAAAGTTTCATCCAGGAAGGATTCCACAAGATTAAAAAATTTAGCTAAATTTTGATGATAAAGTCAAACCTTGAAAGACAGTTTCATATAATGTAAGTTTAGATGGAGTACCTAATCAAGTAAAAATTTATCATACAAGAGAGTTAGCAGGTTAGATTGTGTATTAAAATTGTAATGCTAATATTTCAAAAAATCATCAGATCATTCTTTGTCCTTTCTTTGGATGGCAGGATAAATATTCCAAATATTACTTACTACATTTTGGAGAGCCAAAGATGCACAGCCACGATATGCAGGTTCCAGAGCAAGAAGAGTGCTCAACAGACCCAAAGAAGATTCAGGCAATTCCCTGAAAGTCTCTATAAGACTAGGTTTGAATTGTGGAATTCTGAATTTCTTAGATAATTTGAACTTTTTCCAGTATTCCTCTGATGGTGTGCCACATAGTTTGAAAATCCTGTGAATTTGCTCAACCTGAATGCAAGAGAAAAACTTCATGATTTGAACAACTAGCTGCCAATGGTAAAATCATCAAACCCCATGCCCCAAAAAACTATCCACAGAGAGATTTTGATAAATAGTTTATGAATGTGATGTTTGGATACAACAATGGGTTGGACATGATGAGTTGAACTGACAATTTTTTACATGACTCGCAAACCGGAAACTAATCTAGACGGGTCTAATCCGTTTAATTAGAATGAGTAATATAATCCCTCAACACGACCAAAACCCGACACTTAAACATGAATTGCAACCCTTAATTACCTCGGTTGAACCGAGCATAATAGGTCTCCCTGCAAACATTTCTCCCAAGAGGCATCCAGCACTCCAAAGATCAATGCCAACTCCATAATCAGTAGCTCCTAGCAACAGCTCAGGGGCTCTGTACCAAAGTGTCACAACTCGGTTTGTGAGGGGACGATTGTGGAGTGGAGTGTAATAATTTGCAAGCCCAAAATCTGCAATTTTTAGCATCCCATTTTTGTCGATCAACAAGTTTGATCCTTTGATATCTCGATGCAAAATTCCCCTGTCGTGGCAGTGCTGCAGACCTGAGAGGAGTTGATGCATATAGCATTTCACCTGCATGATTTGTTCAAATCAGGAACAGAGAAAGGAGGAGCACCCAAATCTGGAAGAACTTTTGTAAGAAAAAAGAAGAGAAAATTGTGACCTGCGGTTCAGTAAGCCTCTCTTCAGGGCGAGAGATAATCGTATGCAAATCTGTCTGCATGAAATCGAAAACCAGATAAAGGCTATATTGCATCCTTGATGTAGCCAATCCTTCTAGTTTTATTATATTGGGATGATCCAACTTCTGTAACATCATTATTTCTCGTGCCATAAACTTGACACTCTCAGGTTCTGATGTGTCAAAGCGGACCTTCTTTAAAGCAACAATTTTTTTAGTGTCTTTGTCTCGGGCTTTATACACATTGCTGTAAGTTCCCTGCCCCACCTGTAATGCCAAGTTTTGGATCATATATTTTTATTACTTTGATTTTTCTTCTCTTACCAACTTAAAACAGAGAAGGTGAAAGACCCAACAATTTATAGTTTCTTTCTTTTCTACTTCCAATCTTTCATCCATCAAAGTGGAGGTACTTCTGAGGTATGGGAGTTTTAGAGAAAAGAAATAGATTGCATCAAAGAGAAATTCTTTGAATTTGTTCTTTCAACAAAGAACTATAGTGAGAATGCTGCTTCCATTTATACCAACAGCAACTATTAGGACTTTGACAGATGCACAAAACCCATTATCAGTAACCTGAGAACTGAAATATTGTTGCATCATTAGCAACAATGAAATCAAAATTGAAATTAGGGAAACTGACAAACCCCATTAGTTAAAGCATTTTTTTTTCCTTTAATGACGATCAACTTTTCAAGGTAAAGCCACTTTGTGACACATCCGTATCTTAGTAAATCTCGAATACACTATCCCATTGAGTCGGGACTCGAATAGCTAATCTCGCGATATTAACCAAACGAATCGACCATAGCCGGCTAAGAAAGCAACCATATTGATATTGCACGCTAACAAATATCAGACCAAACATTTATATTTGAAACAACAAAAATAAAACAGAAATTGGACAGAAATGCACATATGCCTTACTGAGCATAACATAGGATTCCGCACTCTTTGGAACCATCCCAGTCAACACCTCTCTTGGAACATTATCAACGAGCCATTTCGGCCACCATCAACCAACTCATCCTCTTCAATTCGCTTGAACACCGATGTTTTCTGCGAAACATTCTCACCATTACCACCAACATCAACTCTCTTTCCCATATTGGCCTTCCCTTCTCCTTCACCTTCACCACCATTGTGCTTCCTGGTCTGAGGCCTATGACGCCCACCAGACTCCCTTTGCGCATCCCTCTGCCCTGTTGATCGCCGATCGGCCATGAGTTCTCCTTTTCCGACGTACCCATTTTCTTGTTTCAACTTGTCAAAGCCTCTAGATGATGAACTCTGCGAAGGCTTTGCCTGAACAACTCCCATTCCTTTCTGGGTCTAGTCCCAGTATTCCTAGTTTCTGACAATTTATTAATATGGTATACTGAGCAACATAGCATCATGAAGAAGAACAAGAAGAAGATCAAAAAATGAAAATGAAACAGAGCAAAACGACATATGTGGAGTTTTAAGGGAGAAAGAGATACCAGAGTTGGCTTTCATATAGCTTGCCTTTCATATAGCTTTCTCCGCAAGAACGCAAAGAGGCTTTTTTGGAAATAAAAAAAATAAAAAAAGATTAAAAATTAAATAATAAAACTCTAAAATATTCTCACAAATTAAATTTTCAATTGGAATCAATGACAGTCCTCAACCCTATCACCGCTTCAGACAAAAAATTATGACTCATGAACGTAAAATATTTCACAAAACTTACCTTGGAACTCAAGAAAGTCCTATAACCGTAACACTTGTAACCACATAAAACACACAGTAAGGAAGCATATATCATAAATCAAAAACCCTAAAATATTTTTTCTAATTAAATTTATTGTTGGAATTATAATAATTAGTCACTCTATAGCCGGAATGGAAGTATGGGGCTCAGCCCGTTAAGATCATAGGCCCATCCAACAGCCTGCCAGACTCACAAACTCATCTAACACTTAATTCTCAATGGCCTACACAAGTAGCACAAGCGAGTGGAGACTATTGGAATGAAAGTATGGTGCTCAGCTCACTAGGCCCATAAGATAGTCAGCCTAAACGTGGCCCCAAAAGGACGAGCAAGTTCACCAAAATCCAACTTTGCGTGAAGCACACATCTAGGAGGAAAACGTCATATCAGGCAAACATTCTCTATGAAAAGTAACATATGAACCTACTTAATTAGGAAAGACGATTCACTAAAGGCAGATCAAAATTGCCTACACAGTCGAAGGCCAAATTAATAGCCGTCTAACGACAATTGCCTTATGAAGGCACACGACATAAATGAGACATCTCATACATAAGGTCAATAGGAAGCTAGATCAAGTATGCTCTCATCCCTTAATCTTCCTCTATCTCTCTTATTTTCACTACATATCTTTACTGATTTGAGCATCAGATGTGGTGTTGGCACCCTCCTCCCTATCTGTGTGTCACTATGATATTTGGTTATCTTGCATAAATCCTGAATCAATGACTAAATATGCGTACTCACTATATTAATTTTATGCAACAACAATAACCATACAAGTCACAAGCAATCTTGTGGTGATAAATTGTAAAATTTGAAATAGCTTTTGTTTTTAGATTCTGAGTAAAGAAAAAAAAAAACAATATGTGTTTTTCTAGTAAGAGAGAAATTTTCTCTCTCTCTCTCTCTCTCTCTCTCTCTCTATATATATATATATATAAGCTTACAAGTTTTTAGATTACAAGGATTTTTAAAATTACAAAATCTGAAAAATTAGTTTACAATCATGATTTCATGCTTATCTTTATTCTTATCCCTCATTTTTCTCAATATCTAATACCGTTTGAAAAAACTTATTAAATTTTTTTTAATTATTCTTCAATTATATCTTTTTGTAAATTCAATAAATCCATTATTAAATTTGTGAACTCATATGAATCTCACACAAATTTAAAAATAAATTTGCTTATTTATTATATGAAAATGAGTTAAAAAAATAATTAATAAAATATTTTTTATCATTTCTCAAGAAATAAATAAAAAAAACTCCAATTTTTATGCAGATATATGAAGAGAAATGTTAGGGGTCATGTCTTGACACGTCAGTGTGTGGTTCCCAGTTCCCACGACGTGTTGGGGTCCACTTTGTTTTGATGTGGCGAGTTGCGGGTGACACTGCTACGGAAAAACGTTATAGTCGCTTCGTGCCGTTTTCTTCAATTCTACCAAAAATCTTGTTTTTTCCATTCTATTTTCTTGGGCTTGAAAATTTGAGAAACTTGTGACGTTTGGGGCTTCGGATTGGAGGAGAAAGAAAACCTTGGTCTGCTCCATTGGGTGTCAAAGGTGCGCTTTCATTTTCTCTCTCTTTTTGGTTTCTGAGTTTCGAGATTAGAATGGAATGTGATCGGTCTGTTTGTTTTACCAATCTGTTTTAGGCTTTGTTTAGTTGCTGAGAAAATACGAAACATTCAACATCCTTGGACCCAAGAGACAGAAAACACGACTAGTCGAAGTGTTTCACTTTCTTGGGTTAAGTTTTTCAATTTTCAAGAAACCCCAAAACAAATGGCAAGTGTCAGTCTTTACTAAGATTATTTCCATATTTTTTCTCATTGGTGTTTTTTTATTTTTATTTATTATTTATTATTATCTCTATGCGTGTGAATTGTGATTATCTGAATCTTAAAGAGTACAAATGGGAAGGCTGTATATATGTCTTGAATTTCCTTGTTGAATTGTTTGCATGTTTTTGAACATCCAAAAGAAGTACAGCCTTTCAAGCCACTTTACTTGGATTATGGGTGAGCTTGGTAAATTTACTTAGATCGAGCTCTAGTGCAGGAGTCTGAGGAAAATCCGGAAAGAATGAATCTTTGGATTTTGTATACTTTTATTGGTATATTCATCTTTTGAAAACGTCTCACAGAGGTTTTTCTTTTTTCTTTTTCGTTGTTTTTTCAATTTCTCAGAGAAAAAGGTCAAAATAAATAAGATGGCTGCATACTATCTCCAAATTTTTCGCCAGTTGGTTCAACATTGTTGGTGTAGTCCAGTCAGATTAGAAGTGTGGTTGGGGTTGCGCTTTGTGGATGATACACTCTTATAAGGCTCTTTTAGCTTAGGAAACATTGACATTTGACTGAATGTGATCATAGGAGTATAATTTATAACATGCAATAAGTAAGTTAGGTGTAACACCCTGGTCCTATATTGAAAAGACGAGAGGAGTAGCCGACATAAGTGTTAATTCTCACATTGCCTAGTTACTAAGTAAAGCTGGACTTTATAATGGATTATAAGGAAGCTCCAAATTGACTAGTCCTTTTGGGGTGATAATACAGACCTGATTAACATTTTTCTCTGGGTCGTTACAAATAGTATCAGAGCCACCTAATAATGTCAGGCCATGTAGTATTGGAGCACTGCATGACGTGGTCCTAACAAGGAAGTCCGGAATTTAAGAGGAAGAATTTGTAACACCCAGTTCTATATTGAGAAGATGAGGAATAGCTCACATAGAGTTGGTGGTTTATAGAGATAGTTATGAGTGCTAAGTTTTACATTGCTTAGTTATTAGGTGAAACTGGGCTTTATAATAGATTTTAGAAAAGTTCCAAATTGACTAGTCCTTTTAGGTGATAACATAGATGTGGCTGCCCTTTTTCCCTGAGTTGTTACACTAGGTAATTAATCTAAAAAAGTTAATTCATAAAGTGAGATGTTTGTGGCATATATCACGGCTATGAAGCCCATATGTAGATCTTGAGCAAAAATTCTAGTCTTTCATACCAAATTAATATCCAAAATTAAGTAGCATGTAGTTTAGTAATCGGCATAAGAAACTGCCATCCACTTCATAGCAGTCAAATACGATTGGCTCAAAATAAATGTGGTTGTGTAAAATAAAGGTGGATTTGGATTATGTGCTAATTGAGCTTAGGGGTTAGCTTAACTATAAAATGAGCACATTTGGGGAGATCTGAACTTTGTAAAAATTTGACCATTATTGCAGGAATCCATCCGCTGAAATGTGTCATTGTCAACCATGGGAAGACAGTCCACCCCAGAGTGAATATTCCCCTCAAAGAACTGGAAATGGTGTAGAGCATCTGCAGGTAAGGTGGGAAACCGGGTTGGCAACGTTGGAGGAACAGATAACAAGCATCGAGGCTCAGGTGGAAACACTTAAGGCATCAGTGCTGCAGCTGCGAGGGGAAATGCTTATTGTAGGTGTGCTGTTCCTGGTTACTGTTGTGTATGCTATATGCACAAATAAATGGTACTATGTTAGTGATGATTAGACTCATTAGTCCTAATTGTACTTCTATTTCATGAGATGTGTGATTGGCAGTTGATGCATTTTGTGGACTGCAGAGTCTTCATGCATAGATGGAAGTTCAGAAAAATTATCTCGTTTTCTTTAATGCTCTTAGAGCTGCTGCTAGATTTAGCAACCTGGAAAAGCATACTGAACCCATCTATGCATTGGATTGCAGTCTCCAAATGGAAAAAAGGAGGATTTTGGCTTAAAGCTGCAGTAATAGCGACCCATTGACCTTGCCTTACACTCGACAAGCTAAAGTGAAAGATGGGAGGTTGGATATCTTCTCATGTAATAAATAAAACCTGTATTTCCTAGTTTATAGTATTCTTTTCTTAAGACTTATTACTTATAAAAAAAAAAAATAGTATTCTCTTCTGGCTTAAGATGTTCTCAAGATGACAAACTTATCATATCAAATGCATTCTCCTAAGAGTAGGGGATGCCAACTAGCCAAGTTGAGCCGAGTAACTTCAGATAGGGTAAACATAGAAGGACTCACTAGATTCAAGCTCTACGAAGCTCAAGCTTGATCACAAGTCCATAACTGACATTGATTTTCATGTCTAACCCTTGGCAGTATCATGCAGTCAGTCATCACCAAGATTGCTGGATCCCGATTCTGTGTAATAGGTTTTTTTTTAATTGCGGCAAGCTTGTGAGAGTTTGTTCGGGCCTCACTTGTTCAGACAGGTGTCTAGGCTCTTCTTGCTTGTGATGCTTGACCACTCATCCGAGCAAGTGGGGTATAAACATGATCTCACATGATGTTGCCTTATTATAGTACAATAGGGCATCTTTATTACACAAGATTTCCATTGCTTCAGGCTAGGATTGTGTTTGACACTGCGATTTTGATTCAAATTGTAAAAATAGGTTGTCTGCTAACCGTATATATATATATATGAAACGATATCGTTTTTGTATTTAAAATTTTAAATATGTATAAAAATGTATAAAAATTTAGAAATAATGTCGTATATAATATGATATTATTGTATTACCATAGAAACGACATCGTTTTGTTCTTTTGTTTTTAATTTTTTCTTTTAAAAAACGGTTTGTAGTTATTAGAGTTACTAACCGCTAACCACCGGTTAACCGCATAGGTAGTTATGGTTAGTAGTTTTAGCCAATAACCACTAACCGGAACCGCTTTTTCACCCCTACTATTTTGTTTCACTCGACGCCAAGAGTTTGTTCTGTTAACAAATGCATAGTAATTAATGTAGGCATGCATATGTTGTGATGCTGGCACAGGCTGCAATTAGCAAAATTGATTTTGGAGTGAATACTCAAGTGGTAGGTCATACAACATGTTTTCATGCATTTTCCTTATCAATCTGTTTTTTTGGAACCATAAAAACACCATTGGTTTTCAAGATCATAGATAAAATTACATTTGATCATAGAATTTAGACACGATCTTTCAAATTATGTTTTGTGCAGATGGATAAGAAAAAGGAGACCTCCAATCCCAATACTGAACCATCACAAATGAACTCAATTGCTAGAGCTACGTGGACATCACAATTGACTACAAACTTTTGTGAAGTGTGTGTGGATGAGGTGCTTCGGGGTAATCGACCCACTTCCCACTTTACTAAACAAGGTTGGAGAAACATTGAAGCTGCATTTAAAAAGAATACTGGTAGGTCATACACATATCTCAAGTTTAAGAATAAGTGGGACACGTTGAAGAAAGATTGGATTGCTTGGAACAAACTGAAAGGAAGTGAAACTGGATTGAGGTGGGACGCAACCAAAGGAACAATAGCTGCGACAGATGAGTGGTGGGAAAGGAAGTTAAAGGTGTGTTTCTATAACCCAATTTATGTATGTTTCTTTTCTTTTTAAGGAATATTATGTATTTTTAGCTATTAATACGAGTATTTTCATTACCTAGGAGGTTCCTGGAGCTTCAAAATTTCGAGAAAGAGGTTTAGAGAACCTTCATTTATTAGACATCATGTTTAGAGACACAACGGCCACTAGAGAAGGTGTACGGGCCCCTTCTTTAGGTGTTTTACCTACTAACTTTGAGACTCCTAAGGAGGGATCATGTGACTCATCTAGTGAGTCGGCTCCTCCATATGGTCATGATAAAATTGAGATACTTAGTCCTACACAAATGCCTTATCCTTCACAATTGTGTAATACTATACAACCGCCTAATTCTACACAGCCAACCAAAGAAAAAGGAAAGAAGCGAGCAGCTACCTTTATGCAAAGTGAAGGGAAGAAAGGAGTAGTGTCAAAGCTAATATACGAGCTCAGTCATATTAGTAATGATAAGGAGTTAAAGAGCTCAGCTAGTTCAGAGATTTCTGGGAGCAGTATTCGTGATGTCATGGAACGTGTATGCACCTTGGATGGTGTTGAGAAAGGTTCTAATCTCCATCTCAAGGCGGCTCATATTTTTCAAAAAAGAGAGAAGAGAGAGATGTTTGTTGTGATAGAGGAACCACATTTGCAGCTTATGTTTCTAAGAGAGGAGGCAAGATTGTTGGGAGGACAACACTTCTCCACTTGATTAGCAAGTGTAGAAATTTTCAATAAAACTATTGTTACGGTCTTGCTAGAATGTTTGAATGATGTTTTTTCTCTTTACATATATCTTTGAATAATGTGATTTTATTTCTCCACTTGGTACAGCTTATTTTATCTTTAAACAATGTGATTTTGAAGATTGTGATTATTGAACAATTTCTTCAAAACGATTAGTTTATTGCGTTCTATCTTATTGATTTTATTGTTGTTTAGATGTCATATATATGAATAATGATATGATATGGGTTATGGTAATGATAATCATTATCATGATAAGAATGATGATGATGATAAATTTTATGATCTTATTTTTGTTGGATGTCATACAGTTGTGACATATTTCATTAAATACATCGATAAATAACCTTGCAAACTTTTTTAAAGAAACTAGGTTAAATGTTATGATATGTTTAGAATGAAACCACGTTTTTTCTTTCAATTATGTAATGTTTTACAACATACATATAGACTTCAGCAACAAGAGGTAGTAGGCTAGAAGAGTCAATAAGTATATGTTTCAATTATGTCATGATAGTCAGCACTCTCTTCTCTCTCCTGAGAGAAGACTTTTTTCTCCTCAATGAGGGCATTCTACCTCCTCTGTCCCTTCTGCCTAGTGCAGCCGTGCCTCTCCTCCTCTCTGTTACCAGTCTTCCTTTCTATCTTTTTGGCCATAGAGTAGTAGCATTGTTGTTCGTCCTTCACTTGTCGTCTCCACTCTGCTTGATCGTCGTCATCTAGCCATGTTCCACTCCCAACCGTCGCGCTGTTCATGGTTCTACAGAGGATCTCAGATCTAGATCTCTTTAAGCCTGATCTGCCACCTTCCGTTCCTCCACAGCTCCGACGCGCAACTCCATTAGCTTCCTAGCTTTTCGCCACTGCCACCATTTTTCTGGTTCGGCCACCACGGGTTGCCGTGTGTTCCTCACCCATCGACATGTGTCCTCCGAGCTGCCACCAGAAGCTCTCCCACCGGTCACCATCTACCCCGTCCTCTGTTCAAGCTGTTTCTTAGTGGGCTTTTTTGCTGTTTTTTATATTTTCCATGTACTTTTATTTTCTTTTGCAACTCTGTTTGCTTTTTGCTGCTTGTTTGTTTTGTAGGTTCCTGTCTCCATCTCCCAGTTCTTTGGTGTTTAGATCTTACCATGGAGACTTTTGTAACCAAAATTGTGTTGGTTCTTCTCTTTCCTGCAATCCCTACATCGGACTATGACAATGCATTTTTGACTTCTGCCTCTTTTTGGTGGTTGTTATTAGTTCCAAGTGAAGGTTCAGATAGGTTCGCCTTAATTTATGCCTTTTTTGCTTCTATAACGGCCTTATATGGCCCCTTGAGAGGACCAGATCATTTATTTGACCAATTTCTTACGTTTTTTAATTATTTTCGCTCTGTATTAGTTTGTTTTGGGTCTGTTGTTTGGGAACTTACTCCACTTTCATTTTTAGGATCACCTACTATTTCTTTATTTCAGATCAAGAGTGAGAAGAATCTTCCCTTATAACCATTTCCTTATTCAATTAAAAAAAATAAATAAATAAAGATACTTGCACGTGAGTCATGTAATAGAATGGTTTATGAAAAATTTCAACATTCTAATGAGACTATTTCATGAAGTTTTGGAAGTGCTTAACCCAATATCAATAGATCTCTTCAGACCTTCTAACCCTACCTTTAATGAAGTTAAAAAAATAAAAATGAAGAAGAAGAAGAATGTTAGCCACATTCTAAAGTACTTAATATTCTTGTTCTTTAATTTTCCTCAATTTGTGTGTAGCCTTTGTTAAGATTATTCAACAAGTATCTAAGATTTAATGGAATACTATATTTTAAGATTGCATTGGTGCCGTTGATAGAATGTCTCAATTGTTATTAAAGACTACTTGGGATGCACAGGACAGTAACCCAAGTTGACATGCATTAATACAATACAAGTATACAACTATATAACACACAATTAGGTTATCATATTTTATAATCCTACTTAATGCCTGTTAGGGTGTACGTTTGAAAGGCCTAAAAATGCATTTAATACTCAAAAAGTCTGTTTAAAAAAAAAAGTACCCGTTTGGTAAAAAACATTAAAAGCGCTTTTAAATGTTCAAAAAGCTAAAAAATGATCAAAGCGCACTTTTAGCAAAAGCTTAAAAATAAAACTTCTGCTAAAATGCTCTTTTTAACTTTAAAGCTTTATTTCTTAAACACAATCTCAAACATGCTCTTATGCTATCTTACACGTGCAGCCCTTAAGAATGTGAAATGCAATAATACAGTAAACGTGAAGAACTTCCAGTACCATAACACTAAGGAATGCATATTATATCTAATATTATGAGTAATGCTAAAAATTATATTTTTATTTCACATCTATCCTATAATGATGACGAGACATTCCTACTAACCCTCGAGTCAATTCAAAAAAAAAAAGAAAAAATCTGAAGATTGGTTAGGACTACTAGATCAATATTGTGAGATAGGTGTTAAATAAAAATGTAATTTCTACTTATAAATATAATTTCTAGCATTACTCAATATTAGCATCAATAGGTTACTGAAAATGTGCAGCAAAAAAAAAGATGAACTTGTATTAATGGAAGAGTAATGCTAGAAACTACATTTTTATCCTACAATACTGATGTGACAGTCTCAACTAACCTGTGGATTAGTCCTTGTTAAAAAAAAAAATCCACTAGTTGGTTGGGAGTCTTGGGACTATCACATTAGTGTTGTGGAATAGTTGTATGATAAAAATGTGGTATATAGCATTACTAATTAATGGAATCCAGTAAATATATACTGTAGTGAAGATACAGGTTGATGATAGGAGATGAAAATTAAACAAATAACTCAACAAGGTTGCAAATCAAACAGCGGATGTGACTACAGCTATTACAACAATCAGAAAGTATCAAATGGCATTGAGCATCAAGCAAAAGAGTTATTCCAGATCTACAATCCCGAAATTGGAGAGAAGGATCTTTACTTGGTCAACAAAGTCCGAGCCTGTTGCAAACTCTGTTAGCATCCCAACAGCAAAACCAAACATTGCCCATCTGTTTGACCAACATCCCAGACACAGACAAATAGAAGAACCCAGATCAAAATCCATATAAAGTTAGAAAACTACACATATCAATGTAATAAGTATAATAGCATTTCCTACAGGATTGACATGGAGGCTTGTTTGAAAAGAGTTTAGGGTAACAGATAAATTGATCATAGGATTCTAGTTGTTTTCTTCAAAAGATGTTGCAACCTCACTCCCACCCTTTTTCCTTCTTCTTTCTCTCTCTCTCTCTCTCTCTCTCTCTCTCTCTCTCTTCTGAATCACTTCAAACCATGTTTCTCCCAAAAGAAGAGAAAAGAAAAGAACAGATCCTCCAATAATCATTCACAATCCATCACTAACAGCCAAATTGGTTAGTCACTGAATATTCTTGCTGTACATCTTTCATGATGCTAACATTGGTGCTAAGTGGCAAGGGCAAAAACGACTGATGCAGTGGATCATCCAAACCAAAAGATCTATATGAATGGAATCTATCCAAGGAAAGGGTAACTATAGAGTCCGTTTGGCTCTGCTATTTTGTAGGCCAAAAGCATGGAAAGTGTCCCGTTTGTGAATGCATTTGAAAAAAAATAACTGTTTCAAAATTGGAAAAAAATTTTGGTTTTCAAATTGCAAATAAGGGAGCGTTCCTAAAAATGCACAATTTTAAAGGCTGAAGTGGGATTTAGAAGCTAAATCGCAATCTTACCAAACAAATAATTGCGTTTAAAAAAAAATCAATTTTTTATTAACAGCGTTTTAAAATTGTGATTTTTCAAACTGCACGTTTTGAAATCGCTAAACCAAACGAATCGTATCAAACTCAAGCAGTCAGGATTGAATAAATTCAGAGGAGGAGATCCAAAGAGTTTAATATACAGAGAAGAACTTTATGAAGAAAATTAAGAAGACACCTAATGACCAGATGGTTTTGTTGGCATTTTGTATCTAGAAGAGATGCCATTTCATGGAGACTGGTGAAATGAGTAGGAATCATGTACTCATGCAAGAACTGAATCATATTGAATATGCATACCCAGGATAACCGCCATCTAGATTGCAACAATTAGGATGAATGTATGATTATTAGATAGCACTTAAGCATCTGCAGAATCATACTTTTGGGTTACCTGTTTAATTAGTTTCTCTGTTTAATAAGATCAATGTGCAATTCTAAATGTTCTAGGCAGTAGCACAAATAATGATGAGGCAAGGCGAATGAGTTCCAAAAAAACCCAAAGTCAAACTGCACGAGTATCTGAGCTAGCCATTTATTTCACCCCCACCAATATTTAGAAGTGTTATTGCTTTAGGACTGCAGGGATATTTGAGTGCCTAATAAAAAAAGATGGAAGCCAATTACTTTCCAAGTGAAGTGATTCTCATTGGAAAAATTCCTTCTTTTAAGACCTTGACCATTTTTTCCCCAAAAATAAAAATATACTTGAATCCCATTCAGGTTTAAACTTCCACGAATATTACATCATGTTCATCACCCAAAATTGCTCAATTTTTCATTAGAATTAAATTAATTGTTTACTCCTTACTGAATTGATCATTACCATAACTGACACAAACCCAGAAAAGGAAAACTCCAAAAACAAATAAAAAACTAAGTCACTCAAAAGGAGAAGCTTACCTTCCATTACTGATTTCATTCTTTCCAATGAATCCAAAGAATGGGCCTTGATCTGCTTCTTCAAGCTTCTTCTGCTTAAAGTAATCCTGAAGCTCCTTAGCCTTCTGCCTCTGAAACTCCAAAGTTATTACATTCTTACCGTCCCCAACAGCCACCGCAGCCGGCTTCGGCGGCGGAGCCACCGTAGATGACTGAGGAGGAGAAGGAGGAGTGGGCTTGAGAGGAGTAGGGGGAGAGGGCTCTCTGACTGAAGGAGCCACAGGTCTTCTTAGAGGCCCTTCAGTTTGGGAGCTTCTTATGGTGACTGTGTGAGGCTTACTTGAACAGAATCTAAAGGAGTAAGAAGAAGAGGCGGATGAAGTATAAGATGAAGAAGAAGAAGATGATGATGATGATGGTGAGGAAGTTGGGATTTTGATTTTGATGTACGGGATGGAGGATGTCACTGACATTTTCTCTCTTTACACAGACACGCACTAAAATTCTTGGGCTATTGGTTTTGGATTATGGTTCGTTTTGTTTGATTGTGGGTTTATCAGAACTGGAAGTGGTGTTGATGTGGTGTGCGTATGTGGATAAGATGTTGCCAAGCTTCAGCATACATACGCCTCCTTCTGTTCGCTGGCCAAGTCAAATCCTTTATATATTGGACACAGTTTTCAACAAATTGGGTTGGAAAATTTCTTTTAGACACGTTTCTTTTTTTCTTTTTAATTATGTTATTAAAAAAAGAAAAGTCTGGAAAAAAACTATGTCCATATATATTTTAAAAATCATGTAAATATAAAAATGTTTTAAAAATCATGTATTTCTTATATGCTCGCATGCTAATTTTATAAACCGAGTTGAAAGAATTTTTTTAATCCAATTTGAAGAAAAATTATTTCCTTTTAATTTTAATCCGAGGTTCTTAACAATAATAATACTAGTAATTGTTAACGACAATGACAAGAAGAATAAGTCAAGGAGGTCGCTCTTTTTATCTTTTACCTTCTAATCATATGGGCAATCGATATATGAATGAAACACATGAGAGCGGCTGCACATGAACGATGAAAACCACAACAGCAAAAAGCTGAATTCTACGGAGTTGACATGAGATGTTCCAAGCCTCATTTTCAAGCTAAGCAGGGGAGGGTAGAGAGGGGAAGAAGAAAGGAAAATCCTTGAGTGGAGGGTAGAAACGGCCCATTTAGCAATGTAATGGGCTTACTATTTTGTAAAGCTTGATCCGCGACTTCCATACACAAATATTCGAACTCCCGTCCTGCAGAGAATAGGCTGAGGACGAGTAGGATCCAGTACAATAAGAGCTGCCCTATTGCAGAGAACCCCACCTGCTCGGGTAGGTATTCAAGAAGCCCAAGTAGGTGGGCTTGAATAACTCAGACACCTATCCGAGCAGATAAAGCCCGCCCCATGCTCTCACATGGGCTGCCCTGTTGTACTAATTGGGATCCAGCTACAAGCAGGTAGGACACCTTACTTGGTATGAGAGAGGGAAATCACCTGCATCATTGCAATTTATAGCACACCGAACCTAAAAGCGAAGGGAAGCCACTATGTCATTCCCCTAGCTTTTGACAATTATGAATGCAAATGCCCACCTCTTACCTCCATATAAATGCTTTTAACAATTAAATTATAAATAGTATGACTTTTGTAAAGAAATGAAACCAAATGATTGATCTTCTGCAGCGTAAATCAGAGAAAATTACGCTGCATTGATAGCTTCACTTTCCAATGGGTAATGGCCTCAAAGCTCCACAGCATCTTAAATTCATAAAAAGAAGAACAAATGGCTAAATGTTTATTAACCCGAGAGGTAAGGAGCAAAAGAATTTCACACTAATTACGATGAAACAATAGACAATGGAGTCACACATAAAAAGAAGAATAATAAACAAAATGAAATAAAGCCAAGAGTGACAAAATCCGGCAGCAAACTAATATAGACACAAAAATAACAGTCTAACTTGTGTAGCCAGAAATAGAACTCTTGCTGTGATTGGTATTCAATGTGGCTCAAAAACCAGCAATATTTTTCTCCACAGAAATAAGTTGAGCAGAGGAGGGCGTAAACAAGCTTTGCTAGCGGATGCACCGTTTCTTTTGGACAGAAGTTGAGCCCATATTGTATTTGGCTAAAAGCCAAACTACATAATTGCACACGAACAACTTCTTGCATTTCCATTGTCAAAGTCGTCATCCGATCCATCCGCTTCACTGCCATTGCATCAAGTTTTTATCTCAGCAAAAGAATTAAAGATTAAGAGGAGCAAGTGAACAACCAAGAAAGAAGAAACAAAAAAGAAACAGAAACAAATATAGGGGAAAAAAATCTTGGGGTGGGGGAAAGACCTACTCCCTACATATAGCACAACACCTGCCAGAGCATCCAGTGCAAGACAGGCCGGAAAAGATTGTTTTATATAAATAGCTTAAATAAGCCCAGTCAAACATGACTGTTCTAGGCGGGGCAGGCCACCATCTTCGAATGAATCTCAACTTCCAAAATTTTCAGAGAGGAGATATATTCCAGATATATGCCCTCTAGTTAGCACCCAATGCTTGTGCTTTTTTTTCTTCTGGTTTTCTCTTTGGTAAAGTGCTACTTCTTTCAAAAAAAAAATTCCTGGTTTTGCATACTAAGACCCCAGAAAAACCAAGCGCAGCATGTGAAATCCCTGTAGTACTAGAAAACAAATTCCATTGCGGTCTTTTTTCTTTTTTGGTTGTTTCTTTTCTGTGTTGTCTTGTGGTGTTTGTGTACTAATTGCTCAGACAAAAGAAAAAGAGAGCAAGTTGGAGAAAAGGTGGGATTTTGTGTGGAATAAAACACCCACAACCTAGGTTAGTGGTTACGTACTTAAGAAGGACAATGGCAGAGCCAAGAAATTTTTTTGGGGGCGTCTAACTATTGTGTTTTGGAAAAAACAAAATCCAAATATAATGTTTTTTCATATTTTTGGGGGAACCGAGGTTCTTTCAGATTTTTGAGGGGATAGTATTTTTTCTGAATTTGGTGGGGGGTGAGGCCATGGCCATCCCCACTTGCCCCCCACCGCCCTATTGATCAGCATCTAGCAGTTGGGAATCATCAAAGAGTTGAACCTTGTAGGGCCTCCAAGAGATCATTTAGAGGCCTATTTATGTAATGAAATTTCTTGACCCGTAGAAACCAAAATTTTCAATTGCAAATAGAGAAATTCTCTAATTATTCAACAGATAACATGAGCATCTAAATGTTAAGGTACGCCTATTCATATTCTTCAACATTTTCAATCTAAAAATTACTGAGAAAAAATTTCATGAGGGACCTATAATTAGGTTACAGCCATACAAATAAAATCCCAAGAAGTTAACAAACAAGTGTCGCATTTGGAGAATTCATTCGAAACTGAAAATTCACCTGCACCTTAGCTCCACATAAATAAGATCCACAACTTGATCAGAAACAAATAAAAGACAAAATAATAAAAATAAATAAATCTTCAAAAAATGTGAACTAAAAGAACCATGAAGGGATCCAACCCAAGTTTCATCTCAGCTTAACTAGTTTTATAAAAATAACATAAAGGACCGCATGGCAATGGACATAGAATAAAGTGAAGCAGAGTACCAACACTTGGAAACAGTTGATTACACTTTCAAAGTAAGAAAAGTGTGAGAAAACTTTCTGTAAATTGCTGTAAACTATTGCGAATTTGCACTTCAAAGAAAACATTTTTTCGCTAGGATAGTCACTAATGTTTACACTCACAAAGATAGTCCCTGATGTTAAACCTTCATAATGGACAAGGATAAAGGATGAAGGGCAATGAATAAAAAAATCAAAATCCCAGCATTCACATGGAAACATTTAAAATTAACTAGTTTCTAAGTGCCTATTTCCCAGTAATAATAAACGTAGTCCCTTATTAAGAGAAAAAGAAAAATCTACCGAGATCCATCCTACCAACCTCCGATTTATCATGTGTCCTCAAGTTGCAACTATTTCACATGTAAAGCACATGGAGGTTTCTTTTCTTCTACTGCTGCTGCTTCCCCTTCATATTTAACTGTATCAGATCTCTAATATTTTCTTCCTACTTCATCTCTCAAATCTTTTGCTTTTTACCTTTTGGATTTTTTCTCATCTCCACGTCATTATTCATTACTTCTCCTTCCTCTTGTTTTCCATCGACATGTGTGTTTTTTATCTCGACAATAACTTTGGAGGATCCTTCAGAAAAGCTTCAACACATAAGCTAAAAACTATGGCCTTGGCCTCCACATGTTTTGAATAGCATTCTAAACTGAGCCTTTTTAAAAAAATAATAATAATAATATCAGGAAGCCAAACTTCTAATTCAAGTAGCTTATTAGGACCAATGGGAAGAATGTACATTTCATATGCGATAGCAATGATGACCAAGGCTTTTGAGAAGCGAAGGCCAAGAACTAGCTCAGAGAACCGATGGTGATTGCTACAATCAGAGAACTCCTAGACAACAGTCATTAGCTTAGCATCCATGGCACAAATAATTACATATCTAGCCCTCCTAACATTTCTACATCACACACAAAGCCAGAGACATCATTTAGGGTTTGGGGGAAGCAAACTCCTACAATTACATAAAATACAAATAAATTAAGATTATATAACATTTCTTAAAACAAAGTTCCATACCTCGGCTCAAATTCCCTAATCTCAACAAGCTCACTCCCACAAGTATCTGTCCACTGCACTTTCCGCCTTTCTGTATGACCAGGGATATCACTACCCTTTTTGCCCAATGTTTCACGTTCATTAGCATTCTCAAAAGAGACAGGAGCTCTATTTGATGGCTTCTTCAAGCTACTTTTAAGAGCAACCTTTCTTGCGTTACTATCATCATCTAGATCAGTGGTACAATCCTTGCCCTTGTCAGAAACAAGAGGCCCCGGCAAGACATCTTGCTGATGGGCAGGACCCACTTTAAGAGCCGATGAGGTGTCAAGCCCTGCGGAAGCGCGACCAAAACAGACAAAGGAGGCGCACCCGCGGGGAAGCCAGTTCTTCGTGGAAGCCAGCTGGAGGTTAGGATCGGATTCTTGGTCCACCAACTGGTACTGATTCCACGGAGAAACTCTCATGGGTTTATCTTCGTTCTTCTGACCCAAGAGAAGAAGGGTCAGACCCTTGCTATACCCAGAAGCTGAAGAAGAGAAGAATCCTCCTCCTTCTACTGCCAATAACATCAGTTCTGCACATTGGGGCACCCAGGAAAAATTTCTTTACAGCTTCCTCCCTTAGAAGGACCAAATTAACCTGTTATAGTTATCAAGACCATCAGCTTTGGCATGTTCAAAGAATAACTGACGTAAATCCGGTTCGCAAATTCTCTGCCTTTTTTTTTTTTTTTTTTGCAGATGTCCAATCGAACCAGTTTTCTTTTTTAAAAAGCATTTGCAATGTTGACCAAAAACTCATATGAAGTATAGTGTAGGCAAAAATTCCAAAATCTTAGAAAATTAAATTGTTATAATTAAAAGACGAGGAGAACCACATGATCACACAGAATGAAGACTTCATACCAAAAGTTGACAAATTCCCAGAATTGTAAGAGAATGCAGTTGGCAGTAAATTGAAAGAATCTGAAAGGTCGTGAATAGAACAGAGTTTCATCAAAATTATCAAGGCAAGCCGAGTATTATTGGAAAATTACTAGGATGCTGTAGCAAGTACGAGTTTCAAGCATCCATAAGCATTGAGAAAAATAAAAGGAAAAAAAATGGCGAGAGAGAGAGGGAGAGCAACAAATCTGGGCGCAACAATGGGAAAGAATGAAAAGGAAAAAAGAAAAGAAAATTGGATGCAAATATTAATGGAAATTAATCACATAAACCATCAGGAAATCAATCAACACTAAAAGTATATGTTACGAAAAAAAAATTAATTGATGATTCAATAATACTAATAAAGGATTACTTGTGAATAACGGAGGTTGAAGATCTCCTTACTTCAAAGCAAGAAGAGGAAAAAAAAAATTTGATAACAAACTTCGTGACCCCCTCTCAGTAAAGTTTCTACTTAAATTAACAGTTATTTAATGAGCGAAAAAAACGGAGGAGTATGACAAGACGCACCACTTCACACACAAAGCTTAAATCCACCTCAATCTCAAATAATTCCGAATCTTTAGCTCAACCAGTTGATTTCATTGAGTTGTGTTTCACATTTTTCAAACTAAAAAGAAAAAGAAACGGAAAAGAAAAACACATCAGCAAAGCAAAGCAGAGGATTAAAAATTTGCTCACTCCGTTTCTCGAGAACCAACCGGAAAATCAGATCGAACGAGAGGTAAAAGCGTGCAATACCTGAAAGAAATGCAAAGTCCGAGTAAGATCTCCGGCGAGTAAATCAAAAAAGGCGGCAGTGGTTGGTCCAAATCGTCAGCGGCTGCGGAATCTCCGATCGCCGCTTGAAGGAAAAAGTCGCCGAGGAAATGGGAGAGGGATAAAAATAAAAATAAATAAATAAAAAGATTGAGCGAAGCTCTGGACCGAGTTATTTAAAAGGAGGATAGGGATAGTGACTCCCAGGGCGCATGATGGCGATGGGACCCCTTTTTTTTAATTTTTTAATTTTCTCTCACTTTTGAGAAATTATTAAAAGTATTGGAGCAGGGTGTGTTGGTAGTTGTGATTAAAAGAGAAAGCTTGCTTTTGTTTGATTGCAGATGGCTGCTTTAAGCCATTTGATTAATTTAATAAACCAAGCACTTGAGTACTAAAGTCAATTAAGAGTTTTTTTTTTAATGTAGAGAGTGTTTTCTTATTTTTTGTATATGGTATTGAGATTTTTTTTTTTTTTTTTTTTTTTTTGAGCCAAAAAATGGGCTCACAGGTATTGGTCACTGCTCCCAACCCACTTAAACACCGAAACACATGGCGTGAGACTATCCATACAGTAGTGGAGCTCGCCAAATCTCAATCTCTCAACCTCGGACTCGCAAGGTGAAGAGAAGATCGGCTTCCTACCACTAAGCCACCTCCACGGGTGGTATGTTATTGAGATTACTTATAAATCGAAATCTCATATATATATATATATATATATATATATATAAAGTGTGTCGGTTGAATAATAAAGTCAAATGATTTATGTTTTGTGGACTGTGGTTGAAATTGACACGGAAAATTAGAACATTTTGATTAGTCTTTTTTACTTTTTTATGTTTTATTTAAGAACTATTAATCTTTTGAATATTATAAATTGTTAATAAAGCTTATTTATTTATTATATACATGAAAATGTATGAGACCCATCAAAATTCATAAAACGCCAATCGGTCATAACCCTTAACTAAAAGACTTCGCTTTACTTATTGCACTTGTAACGGAGATAAAAAAACCTCATAAATTAATGACTAGTAAATGGCTAGAAATGTGCCAAAATTTGCTGTAGATTTGAAATTAATTGGGACGGTAATATTAAAATATATTTTCTTGTAATACCCGAAAGACTATTATGTTATAGATAGTGTTTGAATTGTGGAGGTTCCAAATTATATTTTTGGCATTTTACTGAATGAGCAATTTGTCACATTTGATTGTTATATGATTAAAAAAAAAAAGACTTATATTTACTTTCTTTTTTCCTTTTTAATTAGGGTTAGATTCCATTTTGGTCTTTGTAGTTTGGACCATTACCAAAGGATTACGTCGGTTTTCAAAATTATCAGTATTTTTTTTTTATATAGAAAATTATCGGTATTAATATATGCTATTATCCCTCTATTCATGTTCTATCCAAAAACTTAACAACCCGCAACGTCAAAGCATATCAACAATCACCACTTATCGTATATGCCATGCACATCATCGTTACTTAAAAATTATTATTATTATTCACCCTAACATCGGCAACCACCATGGGTGGTGGTTCCACCATCTCAGTAGTGGGGAGATTCCACCCATGGGGGAGAACTCTACCAGGTGGGTGGTGGGTCGAACCCACAATCTCCCCTTTTTCTTTTCTTATCTTTTTTTTTTTAATTTTTTATTTTTTATTTTGAATCATTATAATGTGACAGAATCACATGACATGGGACACGTGGCAGATGTTGATATGCCTAACGTGGCGAGCCATTAGATTTTTGGATGGAACATTGAGAGAGGATGGATGAAAAAAGTTAATGGGACAACAAGAGATAACAATAATGATAATCAAAATAGTCATGTGATAAAGGTTGGAACAACATGGATTAAAAGAGATTTTAACCGTTTTAACTATTATAGGAGTTTTGTGGTAAAGAAGCAACTTAACTTGGTATTCTACAAAAAGTGAAAGTGTTGTTGGAACTATCAACTCAACTTGATTCTTCTCTAATATTCTTCTGTCCTTTGTCTTCGGCCAACATCTTCACATTAAACTTTTGAAAATACAACATTTTTCAAAATTTAGATTAATACTTGTGTGTAAAATGATTCTTATGATAAAGAAAATAGAGGTTTTGATCACATGATCCGCACATGACTCAAATTGTTTATTATAGCATGACATGAACTTTATTTTATCTTAACTTATGATCCGTTTACTTATGTGATTCCGTAGGCTAAAAATATGTTTTTAAACAAAATCGTAGAAAGTGTCTCATTTAGGAGTGTGTTTTTAAGTGTAATTCTAAGTGGTTTACTTATGTCCTACTAAGAATGATATGGCTATTAAAATTACCAGTGAGATTGTGATTGATCATTATTGAATTTTGATCAAATAGTGATTTTAATAGCCGCATCATTCTTAGTGTGACACAAATAGGACAAAAGTAGGCCACCTAAAATTACTCTGTTTTTAAGTGTGGTTTTAAATGCAAAACCCACAATTTTAAAAATCAAATCGCAACTATATCCCCCATGTAAAAGGATCTTCTCCATTTCAAAATCCCTTCATTTCCTCTATTTAATGTATTTTGAAAGGTATTGCATTTAATACACTACCATTATTAAAACTGTTGGACAACACTACCCTTCAAAATACACTAAATAGAGGAAATGGAGGAATTTTGAAATGGAGAAGATCATTTTCCCATGTATCAAACGGGATTGCGAACTAGATTGAGATCCCCTATAATTCCCTTTAAATTTGAAATTCTCAAATTCTTAAATCTCATCCTTTCATCTAATTTAAGCGTCTAAAATAAGCTTTGTTTCAGCATTTAATGAGTAAATTTAATAAGGAAGCTAACCTCAAGAAATTTAATAAGCCATGGAGAGAATCATTTTCCAATCTTAAGGGATCTCGCTTAACTATGATAGAATCCTATTCCAATCTTATGTGTAACGTCATAGCTTTGGTTATAATTTATCAAAGCTTTATGTTGATATTTTTCAATAAATGAATATAAAATATTCTCCTAAATTACACATTTTAAATTTTAAAATCACATATTTTGAAACCGCAAAATCAAAAGGGCCGTTACAACTTACAGCCACCAATGCTCAAATGCTTTAAAATCCACAAAAACAATAACTCCTCTAATCCAAATTCCACTTTCTTTTCTTTTTTTTCTTTCATATCTTAATATATAACACATTTTCCTCGCCAGCGCCGCCATCAGTTTAATTTTCATAGAAACGCATGCTTCTTTGAATCTCAAAAACAACTCTTTTTCTAGGCACCATGTATAGCGTGCTTATACTAATGATTGAGGTCCATCATTGATCATTTCATGCCCTCAGTTATGAGATCTAATGTACAAATAGCATGAATAAATTATCCATATATTTCTCAAGAGAAAAAAGGTTTATAAATCGATGTTTAATGATTTGATATGTTGCTCTTTTTTACACACATCGTGATATTGTGTTGACTGATCAGGCACATCAAATGCTAACTCAATGAAGAATAGGGATATTGTTGTGAGTGGACTTGTAAATGTTGTGTCCCACGTTGAGAAAATATAAAAGAAAAAAGTACTTAATATACTTAAGTAGACCTTAGCTCATTAACTTAAGCTTTTTTTTTTTGACATGTCCGCACAAAAGGGGAGAGGGGAATTCGAACTAGTGACCTCCACTTCATTAAGTGTGGTCTCAGCCAATTGAGCTACCTCTTGGGGACATTAACTTAGGCTTTTAGGCTATAGTTGTGTTCAATTATGTATATTAATGTCCTCTAAGTAAAAACTCCATAACTGTTTTATCTCCCGACAAATATTAAGTGGTGAGCTATATTAATTTGCTCAAAATAAAATGAAAAGAAAAAGGTCAATAAGTTTGTTTCTAACCCTATAGATTGTTTTATTTCCCATTTTCTCTCCTGTCAAATGGGTTTGAAGTGGTTTTGTTAAAAAAAAAAATACTAATATTTAAATGGAGTTGAGAAATATTTAAGAGAAATGCTTATTTGTATTCTAGAATCCATCTAGCATACATCTCTACTGAGTTTGTATACTCCAAGTCCCCATCCATCATTAATTAAAAGGAAAAAAAAAAAAATACTAATGATGAATGAAGCTTACTAACTTAGTGAAAATGTATTAAAAAAAGAAATAAAAAAAAAATTCTTAAGATTTAGAAAGTGAGACAATCTCTCTGAATGTTAATTTCTCATCGTAATTGGTTGAGATATTTTCATTTATATTTATATGACGAATACAAGTTGAGTTACATACAAACTTGTGTACATGTGGCGTGTTTTCTCTTGAGCTGAAGTTTTGTTCTTATCTTGATCTTCAATATTATCACATGTGGCGTGTTTTTAAAATGTTAATAGTTATAAAAAAAAAAAAAAAAAAATTGTAACTAAAATTTGGAGTATGGGAGGTGAATAGCATGTGCCAAAACATGCTCATTGCTCATGACTAGCTATAGCTATATTTAAAAGATTTATAAAATGGAATAATTTGTGAAAGAGTGTTGTTTTTACTTTATCTCGAATAAAATAAAATGGAGAGAAACCAGGAGGCATCAAGTAATGTCCCTGTAAAGTGGGAACCACACCCCTGCAATCACATTTCACCACTTTCTTTTGGAGGTTTGGACCATATTTTGCAGCCAACAAAAAGCAAGAACGAAGGCATATATAGGGTAAAAAGAAAACAATGAAAAGCAAAATGAAGCCTCCCTCTATAAAGGCAGCAGGCAGGAGCACTGAAAAAACTTTCCCAAATGCTTTTGTTAATGAGACAGACAGACAGCCTTATTGTACGTTATAGGAGAGAGAGAGAAAATTGTAAGGATTGATATGTGGCGTCCCGCATTGTCCGGATATAGAGATGAAGATGTATTTATATGTATACTTTATACTTATACTCTTTATAACAACAATGCATTTTAAAACTGTGATCCCGTCAGAATTCTAATGTTCATGATGTTCACTAAACAAGAAAGAAAAAAGGAAAACCCCAAACCGACCATTAAAATGCCAGACATTAATTTATGTCTCAGATGGATGATGACCCATCACATACTCGTACACATACACACAGTGACGTTAGGGAGGATGATATCACATTGGACAATAAGAAGACACCATTATATGTCACCAACAGCAGGATATGGCATTGTGATACACATGTTGCTTTCAATCATTCCATGCCCATTTTGCTCTGATGTAAATGTGGAATGTTTTAAGTATAAGAGTAAATTGCGGAGTAAGTATTTGAACTCAATATCCCTACTTGAATGTTATATTAAATTCCTACTTGTTAGAAAATATAGAAACATACCCTACGATTTTTGACGGGTTGTTTCACATTAATTAGGTTCACATTTCTACATTCAATCTCTTCTCAATTTGTAGTAGTGTTGGCTACTAGAATTTGTTTTTGGACGACCGTTTTGATTTCACACACCCATTTTTAATTCAGAATAGAATCCTTTTCATTTTAAATGAAATTGGTAGTATCTTTTTCATGATCATAATTTAAAGTTTATACAACTAACGGTGTATATGAAGTCAATATTAGCACGTCTTTTAAAAAAAACTAAATAATGTGAAATCATATACACCATTAAATACGTCAACTTTAAATCTTGACCATAAAATAAATATTATCTATTTCATTTAAAAGGGAGACGGTCCTTATCCTGCCAACTCACGGGTGCTTAATTATTACACCACTCGTCTCAAAAACTTTAACAGATAAAAATAAAAATAAAAATAAAAATTTATTTGATTAATGTTTTAAGAAGCTGCTTTGACCACTAGCAACTTGATTCAAAGTTAGTTGAGCTTGAAGGCATCCCTACTCCCAATCCCACCAACCAAAAGCTAATTACTTGATCTCTAAACAAGAGGGCCAATCTAAACTATTCATTACCGCTAAATTAATATTCATTGAGGCTCAGTGCTTAAGAAAATAAGTAGCAGAAATGATAATGGAAAATGTAATTGATTTAGTTCCATCATTATAGCCATACGGTAAACATGAGATTCTGAAGGATTTTTTTTTTTTTTTTTTTCTGTAGTGAAAAAAAAAATACTACTCCTTTAAAATCTTCGTAAATTTCTTTTTACATGCGCAAGTGTTAAAGTATTAATTAAATAATTAAGTTTGTTTATTTTTATCTTCTTAAACTTTTGAAAGTCGATTATAGCCCCTCTAAAAATAAATAAATTAACCTTTAAATTTGTTAATATATATATATATATTGGGTATTAAAAAACAAATTAATGCAATCCAGTTCCTAAAATTAAATCAATGCCCTACCGTGTGGGGCAGCAAAAGGAAGACAAGTGGGACTTTTACCTATCTAGCAGTTGCTCATTTGAAATGAAAGTCTACAGAGAAGGCATTCAAGTTGACAGTACCCTACACTAACCCCTACCATATTTTGTCAGCAAAATTTTTTTTTTTTTTAAAAAAAAAAAATTGTTGACAAGTAACCTACCTTCAGGAAATCTATAGAAGAAAAAAAAAAAAAAACAAAAAAACAAAACAAAACAAAAACAAAAAATGTTGCGGCTAATTTTTTAGCTAAATTTGTTATAGGGTAAAAATAACCTTTTACTCTTACAAGTTGTTTAATATTTGATAACAGATGTAGAGCCTGTTTGAGATTACATTTAAGGGGCCTAAAAGTGTGTTTAACACTCAAAAAGTTCATTTGAAGAAAAAAATACTCGTTTAGCAAAAAAATTAAAAGCACTTTTAATGGTCCAAAAAGCCTAAAAATGGTCGAAACGCATTTTTTGCAAAAGCTTAAAAATGAAGCTTTTGTCCAAGAGCGCCTTTTAACTTAAAAACTCTATTTTTCAAACGCAATCCCAAACAGGCTTGTAGTATTGTAGAGAAATTTTTTTCTCAAGATTTTATTGAAAAATAAAAAGTTCAATTGTAACCCTATCAGCACGATGTATCTCATCATCCAGGATCAAATTTATAAAACTTGTCCACAATTTGTAACTTATCCTGAGCGTTTAATGATAACTAGAAAGTAAAAGTTAAGGGCTCGTTTGATAAAATTTTGAAAAGGTGTTTTGTATTTTGGATTTTGAAAAGAGTTTTCGAAAAGGTAAAAGTTGAAAATTGATTTGGTGGATGCCACATTTTAAAAAGGTTGAAAATTGGTTTGGAAAATTTTTTGAAGTGTTTTGTAAAAATCAAAAATTGAGAAATAATTTTTATAAGAAATGAAGAAATATTTAAAAAGTGTTGCACAATCGCCGTGGTGTTGATTCAAAGCCCTAGCAAGTAGCGGTGGTCACCAGGCCGAGAGTGGTCAAGAGTGGCTGCCAGACAACATCACCACAAAACAATTTTTTTTTTTTTTTTTAAAGAATAAGTGTTTTGTGTGTGTGTTTTTTTTTTTAGAGTAATTTTGTAGTTTGTTTTGAATGTGTTACTGGTAAGCTGCATCCAAAAATTTGTTTGGTAAACCAATTTTAAAAAGAGTTTTTAGCTTTTGAAGGGGTGAAAAATCCTAAAAAGGCCAAAAAAATTGCATGGGATTCTTCCATCGTAGGAACTGATTGTGAGAGCATCTCTGGTAGGTAAGCTGCACATTCATTTCATGTCAAGCTAAGGAAAGAGTGATTGGTGCATATGGGCTAAAAAATGGTAGGACCCAATCATCCTTGTCTGATTTATCAAATTAATCAACGTGCCACTTCTTCATCACCAATACCGCGGTTCAGTTTATGGATTTTTTTTTTTTTTTTTTTTGTTCTCTTAAATTTATCAAGTCGACCTTGAACGGAACATAATTGTATTCTCTCAAGTTCGTTTTAACGGGAGAATATCCAAATAGAAGTATTTTTGTCTTTTCATTGTGGGAGGTTTTTAAGAGTTACACAGATGCGGTCTAAAATTTCTGAACTTCTTAAGAATTCTATTTGATGGGTTTGAGTGGCCCATTTATTTTACGGTCATGATTCAAAGTTTGTGCATAACGGAATAAATGATGTCAATGTCGACAGAGTTAAAATTTACAAAGATCCTTGAACAAAAATAACAATTCCAACACAAACATAAAGACGTGTTAAGAAAAGGCGAGGAAACAAAGGCGACGGCAAAACCATAGGTGCAGAATTAAATATTTTAGATATATTCAATAACAACAAACACTTTACAGAAGATATAAAAGACCCAAACTCAAGAGGAAGTAAAATAAGAGGTTCTGTTATCAGTTCCATCTTTTACTTTCATTCCTTAATGAAACGAAGAAAAGAGGTTTGTAATCACCATAATTCTTCCAAATCTTTTGACCACTGGCATGGGAAGAGAGTAGTGATATGGGCAATTTCAGTAACTGGATTCATGAGCAGGACTATCTGCATGCATGTCCATGGCAGAATCATTGGAACTGAGAGCACTAGAATCCCTGCTCTGGTTATTGAGAAAGGTGGGTTCATTGTTTCTCACCCCATTTCCTAAGGGCAGACCACCATTTAAACAGTAACCACCCCGAGTAATGTGATACTGCTGAAGGCTCTGGCGAAGAGGGCTTGATAAAGCATTTGAGAAGACTGAATTCTTAGGTTGTTGATCACAGTGCTCCGAACGAATTCCCTGCCCAGCAGCTGTTAGGCCAGATGAGCCTGATGAAACTGGGAAACCTGAGTTCGTGACATGCATTGCAGGTTGAGACTGCTGATGTTGCACTGGAGCTCTAGGGGACATTGATGGCTCCTCCGCACAGTAGTCCAACTCATTCTGCTCAGAAATCAGAAAACTTCCCATTTTCAGATATAGCTAAAACAATGCAAACAGCTAATATAAATGTTGGAATTCTCAATGCAAGAGAACAAAATCGATTTTATATATTAATAAAAAAAATAAAAAATAAAAAGAAATTAGACTATGTCGTATATTTTGAGTGTCTAGGTTTTACTGTATCACTTAACGTACACATTTTTCAATGTAAATTCAGAGCCCACATTAAAACAAAATAAAATTACTAAAGGAAAAGGTGGGGGGACCCCAACAAACACCCCAAAAACAGCCATCAGTGCATGAAACTAAAACTATAAATAAAACAGAAAATTGAGCCAAATATATCAGGTACCATAGTTCATTGACTAATAAGCCAAGGAGAGGGATACCATAATGGTGGTTATGTGGCGCAGTCCAATGAATGGACCACTGAAAGAAAAAAGAAAAAAGAAAAGTACACTGACAATGACTACAATGAAGCGGTCGATAAAGATCACATTTCCCACATCTTTGGACATAAGAACATGCTCTACGACAGCTCCAGACAAAAGAGTCATTCCCGCTTTATTGAGGGAGGAGGTGTGGATAGGCTCTCGGAGGGAAGATTTGGAATTGGACATCATTGGAAAGGGCGGCACTCTAGTGAAGAGGGGGCGGTGTGTGGGCCACACGCGCTGGTGGAGGGGCTGGCTGGAGGCAGCTCATGAGGAATCTAGGGTGAGGAGGCCAGTGGAGGGGCGCATGAGTGGCAGAGGTAATCAGGCGGAGATAGATCTAGCTTCTATCTTCCCACAAAAGAAGAGAGAAAAAAAAAGAAGAGAAAGAGGAAAAGAGAGGAGAGAAGAGAAGGTAGAAGAGTAAGAGAGGAAGAGAGGGAGGAGGGCTTCTCCTTCCTCCCATCTGCTTTGCTGATGGGGGGGTGCAGATGGGGGCGCAGAAGGGAGGAGTTTGTTTTTGGGGAGAGAGAGAGGCTCCGATATTCCTCATACCACTTAGCTATAGAGCGCATACATGGTTACTATGTTATAAAAGTCTGCTTACAAACACGATACAAGATCATAATTAGATCAGGCACGGTGAATAGTTAACAGTACCTGAATGTAATTGAGAATATCAACTGTTGCAACTCTAGATCCTTCCTCTTGTTGCCTCCGGATCCAATGGTAGAGTTTTTCCTGAAAAAAGAAATACCAGGCTACATCAATGAAATGTCAAGGCCATTAATACACACTATTAGAAGATATAGATTTAAGGCAAAGGCTTAACTGAAACAAGATATGTAATGCTAAAAGTTTACTGCCTGTTGCCTATGCTGGTGCGAGTAATTTCAAACAAAGATGATCAAGCACCAAAAGAAACATAAAACATAGACCTCATGGCTTATGCAAGGAGCTGAGATGTGAAAAAGTAGCATTCACCTTACTAGAAAAAATAGTCAAAAGAATTATTTCCAAAAGCAAAACATGGCAGATGGGAAAACGTAGAGCTCAGAAAAGTTTCAAGGTAGAAGGGTTGAACAAGGAAAGAAATGAAAGGTAAAATTAAAAGCAGGCACCAGAACCTTTAACCAGGCATAAAGTGAACAGTTTGGCCTCAGACCATCAAGAGTATAATAACAAAAAGTTTAAGAACGTAATATATTGGTTTGCTGTGAGAGAAGATGCCAGTGACTACTTGACAATAACATCGAGAGTAAACCAACTTCAGCTACCTTATATATAGTTTGCTTAAGAAAATAATATTAACTGCCCACTTGTGACATCTAAGCCACTCCACAAACACAATTTAAAAAAAAAAAATTGAAAGGCAGAGGCTCGACTACTAAGACCCATATACATTTTCTGACAAGAAGATGACCATCAAGTAGATCAGTCCTAAAAATGGGAAAGAAAATGGTATATACTTTCTATTGAGCAGTGGACTAGACGATCATAGACAAAACAACTTCTGAACACTTCATTACTAAGTAAAAGAGAAGTGAAGAAGCAGTTTACTGAAAGGTTTACAGGCATTGCACCTTCTAAGCTTGGTTCAAGAAATGCAGCAACAAACGGAGAGGGGTGGGTGGATTTCAATTTCAAAGTGTTTTTAATCTTTTCTTTGACAAGTAAAAGTTCCATTTCAGTTTCAGAATTTCTCTTCCTCCAACAACATGCTTAATATCCCATTAATCATCCTACTGCTTAATCCCTGAAAAGCACAGATACAAGTCCGGGATATGCGGAATATGGATATTATATAGACATGGCGAATACTATGTCTGTGAAAAACACCATACATTCATTACATTTTTATAAACTCCAAATTGTACCTTATCATATAATAATACTCAAGCATCCCTGCTTTGGACAAGAAAGAAGGCACCAGTACTGAGAAACTCAGATCAAAAGGGTCAAATTTCCAAATAAAACAAAGTCAAGTTCTAATGTTTGACACACATTCAAATGTGTTTAGGAGTATCTAAGAGGTAACATATATGTTTCCAATTTTTTTATTTATTTATTTTTTTAAAAGAAAAAAAAAAAACTAGAGATGTGTAAAAGGGGCATTGAATAACTGATACATATCATGTAGCAACCCCAAAAAATGTTAGACACATCTGCGCTATCACTCCCAAATAACTAGTCACTTATAAAGCCCACTCTCACCTAGAAAATAGCTAATGTGGGACATTACACGCATGAGCTCCTTTATAGTTCACCCACTTTTATGTAGGCTAATCATCTTCCTAATGTGAAACTGGGGTGTTACAATTCCCTCATCTTAAATCCCTAACGTTCTCGTCAGACAGTGCTCCAATACCACATGGAATTACTAGGTGGCTTTGATACCATTTGTAACGATCATGTGAAACCGCTAGACACCTATTCGCCATCACTCCAAAAGGACTAGTCAATTTGGATCTTTCATAAAATCACTTATAAAGCACAATCTTATTTAGTAAAGAACCAATATGGGACTTAGCACCCATAAGTACCTTTATAATCTACCCACTCTATGTTGGTTATTCATTTTCCCAATGTGGGAATTGGGGTGTTACAATTCCAACCCCAAATTCTTGATGTTCCTCGTTGGGGTCACATCATACAGTGAGTACCACATAGCATTACTAGGTTACTCTAACATCATTTGTAGTGACACATGAAAAGCGCTAGTCACATCTGTATTATCACTCCAAAATGACTAGTCAAGTTACAATTGGAACTCCCTATAATCGCTTATAAAGCCTAGTCTTACCTAGTAATGAACTAATGTGGGACTTAGTACACATGAGTTTCTTTATAATCCACCCACTCTATGTGGGTAATCATCTTCCCAACGTGAGATTGAGGTGTTACATATCCAATATGAGTAAGTTCCCTTGCAGAAGTATCCTAGCAACTTAACTTGTACTAAACCTAAAGTAGTCTTAAGCAATAGGACAAACTAGTGGAAACTGATATCTATTCCGTGTATTTAAAATATGCATAATAAAACTAACAACTTCTAACCAGGAAAGGCCTCTTGTTAAAACAAAATATGTGCTTATACACACAAGAACTGAACCCACAATTTGTATTTGCCCACAATAATTTTAAAAAGACTCAATCTTGCCTTGTAATCTGGTGCCAAGTAAAAATATAATGTCATGTTTGATCCAAAGCTTTTCAAGCCATGGCTAAAGCGTATTCAATATTTTTTTTGCAATAAAAGGGGAAGATGTAATGCCCTTAACTAATAGATCCCTCACATAAAATCTTAAATCAACTTCCACCATCAATCAACATCCTCCATATTTACTTTTGGCAAATTGTGCCTTTTCTTTTAATTTGATTCTAGGCCCGATTCTTTGTTTCTTCAACTGCCAATACACCTTCTTGCTCTTTTATCATTTATTGAAGCAACCAGCCAAGTCATTTAACAATCATACACGAGTACAAATTTTCTACACAAGTAACAATGGGCCATTACAATCTTAGATACTATGAATAACACTCCTGATAGTTGATATCATCCAATACTCTTTGGGTTTTTTGCAAGTATTTAGCCCATAGCGGACCATTCGCAAACCTATGATGTATCTTAATGTTTCTCATGTATCACACTTTGATTAAGCTTACTGCAAACTATACTAGATGAATCTTCACAGTATGTGTACAGTGGCATTAATTATTCATGTTAAGATCAGATTCATTCATATAGAAAAAGATTCTCCCTTCAATTGTACTTGTTTAAACTTGATTTAGTTCTTTCATAAACATTAATGTAGATGGAGACATGATAGGTCTAAAGTTCAATTCTTACTGAAGTTCTTAGTCACATGCATACATTGCAACCTTTCTCCCTTAAATTGCTGATAACTCTAATGATTGTAGCCACAGGCCCACAATGCCACATGGCTAGCTAAACCTTTGAAAAACTTGAAAAGTAAGCCTTAACTTAAAGGTACTTACATCAGAACTCGTTCCCAACTTTTACATTTTGTATTTAGATCCCTTTTTAGTATTTTCCATATAATTAAGCAATTCCAGTAACCCAGTTCAAATAAATGCTTCTCTATAATAAGAAAGTCCACATACTCCGATACTCCCATACAGAAACACGCTTGGTCTGTTGTTCACACTCTTGAGATTAACACTATATGCTTGTCCAGATTTTGATAAAGTGGTGTTGATTCTTGCCTTAGTTGCCTAATTACTATTCGAAGATCCCAAGTATCCCCTAGACTGGTAAAAAAAACCAATAGTTTTTACAAAATTGGAGCTTTTCTTATTCCAGGACTCACTCCACCATTGTCTCACCCGAAGTACAATTCACCAAACTATAACCAAAGCTTCGGAAACAAAAAATTAGGATAAAAAAGACACAATATTTCAATTGATTAAATGTAAATGCAATCTAATTAACAATCAAACCATAAACGAGATAATCTAAAGCCAAAACTAAGAACAGTAATCGATAAACTTTTATGACCAAGCAAGCATATAAAAACGATAATCGCCGAGCCAACAGACATCGAATATCATCAGAATCAAAATAATATGTGAATATCAAAGAGAGGAGAGTGATACGTACAAGGCCGTGGCGTTCGCCGGCTTGGAAGGAGAACTTCTGGTGGTTCATGGCCTGGGTATAGAGCTGCGAGAGCGAGTTGGCCGCGCTGCAAAACGACGCGTACATGGTCCGATCCACCTCGTCCAGGCTCGTCGCCACGGACTTCCTCTTCTTCGCCATCGCTCTGTTTGTTATTGCGATTCGATTCGGCGATCGAAGAAGACGCCTTTTTCTTCTTCCTTTCACGTTGCGATATTGGAGGCTTTTGGAATTATAAGAGAGAAGGCGAATGTAGAAGAGGGGTGGCTTTTGTACTTTCTATAGAGCACACAGTCGCAGAAGGAAGGAGGGGACACATGCTACCTATCGTGGCAATACCACCCACGTGATAATTGCTTCATTACGAAATTGTATAGCGACATCATTTTTTCTTTCTTCGATAAACTATATATATTAACCCCAAAACTACATATATATATAATTTGGGAGGGACATTAATATCCCTCCGAAATTATTTGTTCGTTGTTAAGATTTTCTGTTAAATTATAACATAAGTATGTCATATAACCATGAATGTGACCTTTTTACCATTTTTGGTTCGTTATACCCCTCCTTTCAACGCTTTTGTTGGATTCAATTTATTTTGTTATATTCCAATAAACCTATGTGTTTTGATCGAGACGAGTAATTTTATTTGTCATTCCTTATCACTCTCAAGTCTCGTGTGGCGTATTTTTTACAACAAAAAAAAATTAATTTCTATGGACCAAATGTTATAGAAACCACACCACATGAAATTAGAGTGATATAGCAAGGGATGGCAAATAAAATTACTCGATCAAGATGGGTCATCTTTTTTCTTTCTAATACATGGAGCCATTGTGAGAGTCCCTCCTAGAAACCCACGACATATCTAGCAAACTCAAAACAAAGAAATCCACAACCGGACCGACCAAAGGCAGGAACCCATCAAAACCATGGCTTCTTCACATGATGAAAAAAGCGATGCAAGTACACGACGTTCATAAGGATGCAAGTATTTCACCCTACAATCAAACAACCAAGGCCTTCCCGACAACACGTGACAAATCTTCATAGGAATTACATCGCACCATACCGACTCATAGCAATGTTTACCCAAGGAAAATGAAATTAAACATCTAGATTTCTAGAGGAAATTTTAATTTATGAACTACCTCATGTGACATACATTCATTTCGCTTTCATTATCGATGATGAGGTTCAACACCTTGCCATTATGCTCCACTCGAGTGTGAAAAATGTTTGTTCGAAGCCATGGACACGCCTGATTACGCAAATCGGTAGTTGGGCTGCCATCTTCAATCTTCATGTGTAAGTTGTGTGCATGCGCTTCATACTATCCTTATGCTACACTTGGGTTGGAGAAATTTTTGAATGTTCTATATTTCCTGTATAGGATGCTCCTCTAAGGTCAAGAAACCATCTTAAACCCTCTTAGAGGGTACTTTGCTTCACCATTATCCAGCCAAGAAAGGTTGTTTTGTGAAAATCAAACCACATCCTTCAACCATTTGAAGCCTACAGCTGGTTGGTAGGTAAAGCAGATTATGTGTAGAAAATTGGTCAATAAGAAGTTGGAGCTTATTACGAGCTTGACTGTGTACGGATTGTCTTAGTTTTACAAAGGTTGTAAATTTTAATATGTATCTACTTTGTATGTAATTTTCTAAGTTTGACTATCCCGATGTGGTTTTATCTTTGATTTGTTCAAAAGATTTCTACTTGTCAACAAAATCTTTGTATTGATTATTTGTGCAGATTGTTATTTTTTCTTTAATTGCTGCATAATCCTTGTTTGAATTTGCTGCATTGTTGTGCACTTCTGAAAAGGGTTAGTTTCTAGTCCTTTCATAATGAGGCAATCCAGTCTTGAAAAACATAGGGATCTAGCTCGAGAAAAATGCTGCCAACTATTACTAAGATTGAAAAGAGACACAGACCAAACGACAAAGAAGAAACATAAGATAGCATTGAGACATCATGGGTACTTAAGACATTTTTCATGTCTCATCAAGGGTAACTTTACCATTTTGTTAGCTTAGGGGGTACTTCGGACACTTTGTAAGCAAGGATAGGAGTGCTTTATTTGGGCATTTTTAATGGCTTCTTCGGCTAATTCGATTATTAAAGTTATACGAGTTCTACTCCTTTAATAAACAAGCCTCGATTTATGATTAAGCTTAGTTTATTTAATAAAAGAACCAAACTCTCAAGTCGAGTATAAACGAGTTTGGTTTATATATACTATAAAAACATATATATGTTAAGATTCAAGTAAATTTATCTAATTAACTCAAATGATAAATTTTTAATAATAATTAATTAACAAATTATTAGTATGAATTTACGAGAAAAAAAAATCATTATATTTAATTATTTAATTATTAAATTATTAAATTAGTTTTAATAACATTACTTTGGAGTTTCTGATATTTTAACAACTTGTTTTGAAAACTACGAGTCAAACAAAATTTTGTTAAATAAAAAGCATTTTTTTTTGTTGGTTTTAAAACCAAAAATAAGATTTTAAAACTTATTCCCAAACAAGGCCTATGTTTTGAGTTTTTTCGCTATGAGTCTATGGCACATTATTTAAATAAGAAGTTACCTTGTGAGAAACGTATACAACTTATTCTCAAAAAAATTTCCTTCATATCCCTTTTAAGAAAAGTATACAACTTTCCTAATGGGTACTTAAAAAGGCATGATAAAGGCACAATTTTTGGCCTAATTTTTCTCTCATTTTTATTTTTTATTTTTTTTTAAACAAAATAAAAAATAAATTTTTTTGGAAGCAATAACATTCTATGTGGTCCTTTTTTATTTGGTATTTTTTTATATTAAAAATGGTATTTTTCTTCATAAAATGGTCATTTTTTTTTAAAAAAAAATACCAAATAAAAAATGACCACATATATAGGATGTTATTGCTTAATTTTTTTTTTTTTTAAAAAAAAATCACAATAGGAAAAAGTTGGGCCAAAGTTGTGCCTTTATCATTTCTCTACTTAAAAACTACGAAACAAAAGAAAGTATCTATCACGGTATATTGTTTCCATTGATGTTCGTCCCTTTCTATCCTAATCATCACTTCTAAACACACACGATTAATTATAGGAAAAATTGTTAAATTAGTTTATGTGGTTTGAAGTTGTCGCAAATAATTTCAAGGGGTTTCAAAAGTGATAAATAATTTTATGAGGTATGCATGTGTAACAAATAACTCATTTTGTACAAATTTCAACAATTTTTTCTAACAAAATCATTATAAAGTTGTAAATTTACCTTTTGTTTTTTAAAAAATAATAATAATTGGTTTGGGCGGGTGCCGAGTGCCACCATTCTAGCCGATTATGGAGTTGTCAAATTACCCACACTCATAGGGGTTGTCGGCCAACTAGCACCAACCTAGACTACAAGTACAAGGACCAATTTAACAAATTTGCCTTAGTTATATCATGCTCTATTTGCTAGGAAAGGTGCATTTTTTTGGGTTAATTACCTTTAACCCTCCTCAACTATTACTCATTTACACACTGCCCCACGAACTATCACTTGTGACACTCATCCTCCTTCAAACACTAATCTTTAAAAAAAAAAAAAAAAAACCCTCTATTAATCAAGATCGTTAAAAGAGACGAAATATTGATCATATGCCATACATGTGTATTTTATAGATGTGAAAAATGACAAAAATATCTTGAGTTTAGAAACTAAATTTACTTACATACCTTTAAGGTTAACAAATTAAAAATAAAACAAATAATAGAAGAAGAAAAAAAGCTAAAAATTAAAAATCTGATAAAAATGCCACTCCAACACTTCGGTCCTAGGTGGTGACCGAATCAATTCAAGGGATGACTTGATCTCCCAAGTATTACTAGAGTAGCCAATCTAACCCTGAAATGGATCATCAACCCGCAACTGTGATTTTGGAGGTAGTCGATCGACCCTAAGGCGGCTCAATTACATGGGATGTCATGTCCACCAATCCAACTAGGGTAGTTCGATACTACCACTCTTTTGCTTTTTTTCTATTTTAAGTTTTGAAGTTTTCTTTTAGTTTTAAATTTGGAATTTTGTTTTTTTATTTGAGGATATTTATGCCATTTTACGTTTTTTAAAACGCATATATTCATGCAGGTGATCGAGAGTATTTAAGGATGTGGCCTAACGGAAGTTATGTTTTTTTTTTCCCAAGAAATAGCAGTTAAAGATAGTTAATTGACAATTGTGACGTGGTAGATGTACAAATAATTATTGATAGATGACGTATTTAACCATATATAAATCTAGTACAAGTAATCTAACCTTTGATTGGCTGGCGGCAGTACATCTCCAAGAGCACGAGCTCTTCATTGCCTAACAGAATCGCTGTGAAACTAGAAAAAACAGCAACGAAATTCCAGAAGAGCCAAAAAAAAGAAAAGAAAAAGGAAGCCCAAGGACGAAGAGCAAAAGAACTTCCAGACTCCCAACTCTCCTGTAACTGACTGCACCACAATCAGCGTGACACCACTTTCACTTTCGCCTCTGAAAGCTCTCACTCACGGCGCCACCTCGCTCGCTCTCGTTTCGCCGGTACGTTTCGAAACCAGACAATTGCGGTTCATTATGTGCTGCGTTATATTTGTACTCTTTTCTTTTATCGTAGATCTGTTTTGTGGTCGCTGAATTGGCTCCAATACTGAAGATTTTTGGATCCAAACGTGAGTTTGTGTCTAAATCTGGATCTGATTTTCCGAATTGTTTGCTTTCGCTAAGATTAAGTGTGGATTTTGCGCGATTGATCTGAATCCTTTAGGATCTGATTCTGATTGATGAGAAGTTTTTGTTATGGATCTGTGTAGTGCTATAAGTTCTATTGCTCTGTGATCCTTCTGAAATGAGCTTTAGGAAATGAAGTTTTTTTTTGTAGACTGATTTAAAAATTGGACGTGTTTGCGCTGAAGTCAACAGTCTATGATTAAACAAAGCAAAGTTAATTTTTCAAGCTTTTGGATGACCAGATAATGATTTTCAATATGTTCATACGGTAGTGATGCTGATAATATTCCGGATTTTTCCAATTTTATCTTTGTAGAGTACTTTGTTTCTAAGTGAGTGGAACTCTTGGACTTGATATGGATGTGGATGGATTTCATTATGGAAGCTGACTAGCTGAGGGATAAGGACTTTGCAGTGGTCAATTGTAAGAAGTACATGGTAATGGCTCCTTCTAGCAAGGCTGATGAGAAGGCTGCAGTTGATGCAGCCGCATGGATGTTCAATGTTGTCACTTCTGTTGGGATTATCATTGTCAATAAAGCTTTGATGGCTACATATGGCTTCAGTTTTGGTAAATTTCTGTCCTCTTTTTTTTTTTTAAAGTAGTTTTTTTCTCTTGATTTAATTTACCTTTTCCCGTTACATTCATCAGCACGCTTGAATATGGTTGCATGGTTATCTGTTAATTTTTTTAAGCAATGCCTTTGTGCACTTTAACGTTTTAATTCTCTCTTGCTAGTTTTTTTTTTTTATTTTAATTTAATTTAATTTTTGGTAGGTAAGGTTGTTCTATTTATCCTTTAAATAGTTTGCTGCAAGTAGATGCATTGGAGTTTGGGAATCTTATAACATGCTTTCAACTAACTTTCAGATGATGGATATCGTGTACTTCTGTTGGATTAGGTTAGGATTTTTCCCTTTTCATCATGTTCTTCCTGCTTTCTTTTTCGCTGTTCCTATTACCAACAGTTTCCTATAATAATTTTGGTCAGTGATCGTCGTTATTTTTGTATTACTTTCAGATTTTTTGGTATGAGTCCCTTTACCTATTTTTTTCTAAGTTGTCTTTATTGGTTTTGCTCTCCCTTAAGTTTCTAATGTCTGGACTGACTCCATCTTATACCGTGAGGACCCTGCTTGCTGGGACCTTCAAATAATCCCCCTTTCCTCATTTTATTTATTGTCCTTGTGTCCAAAAGTTGTTGCTCTTTATTGTTATATTTACCAGAGAGAACCTAAATAGCCAGAGGTCTGCTTGTGGAAAATTTTTTTGAGACAGTTTTAATTTTATTGGGTATCACATTCACTGCTTATATTTTAACTGAATTTCTCTAGTTTCATTACCTATTGACGTGGACATCAATCTTTAGACGAAACTTCATTAACTTATTTCTTCAGCCTCCCCCCTGCCTTGCTGAATTAGATTCCCTCTTTTAATTTTGTTTTTTAATGTATAAGTCCTATGTCAGTGGAAGCTCCAAGTCAGATATTGGAATTAATTTGTTTTTTTTTTCTTTTTCAAGCTATGGATATCTTTTGTTGTGTGTCTGGATTCTGCATTTCCTTGCAGTCTGGAATGACTAGTTTGTTAATTAGTTTTAATTTTAAGTAATTTGTGGTACAGTATTTCCATGCTTTTCTTCAACCTTTTTTTCCCCTCTCATCATGACAAATTATTGGCATCAGCTCAATGAAAGATTAGTCTTATTTCATGTTAGTTGTAAGTGACAAAGGCTTAAGGATATAGGCTTGGATGAGGGATTGATGATTAGATGTTTTGTATAGAAATGCTTTTGTCCTAATATCTAAAAATTAGTCAGAGCATGTTGGAAATGCTTGAAATGGATATATGGTTTCTGAGTGCTATGTGAACAATTTACTCAAATCAAACTAATGAGGAAACAATATGATCAGTCATGGGTAAGAAGCATGATGGGCCAATGAGTTTTGGCTCAAATGATACTTCCTCCCCTCTTGAGAATGGTGTGGAGGGTAAGGTCAAGACCCACTTGGTGTATGTGTGACTTACCAAACAAAAAACAAAAAGTTAATGATTTAGTACACGTAGTAGGTTTGGTTTTGCAAAGAATTTGATTGAGTGGTAGAAGTTGAAGGGATTGAAGGGGACTTGTGTGTGAGAACAATCTTCTAATAATCACTTAATTGATGGTCTAAGGAATATTAAGTAGAGTGATTATTAGAACTCTAGTGAAGACCAGATTTTGTTTAAGATTTGGGTTGCTAACAGTTGAGGCAGGAAGTAAGAGCATATGGGTTTGATGTATAGAGAAGTATAGAGAAATAAGCCATTAGACAGTGGATCTATAGGAGTGTAGTTGACCCGTAAATAGTTTGGATAAGGCTTGGATGGCGGTGGTGGTTGGTTGTTGATGGTGATGATATTTTCTTTAATGACCTTTGAGTTAATAAAACAGTGATTTTGTTGTCATTGGTAACAATTTTGAGAAAATTTCATAGCTATAAGGATGCTGGTCATCCGTTCGTCTGTTCACAGTTCTAAGTACTTGCTATCTTTTGCAGCTACAACATTAACTGGTTTGCATTTTGCAATGACAACTCTGATGACGCTTGTTCTAAGGTGGCTGGGATATGTCCAACCCTCTCATCTACCATTCCCAGAGCTTCTAAAATTTGTTATCTTTGCTAACTTCTCTATTGTTGGAATGAATGTTAGTCTAATGTGGAACTCTGTTGGATTCTATCAGGTAATTGTGTATGATTTTGGTTTAGGTTTTCATTCGGGTGATATATTCCAATGATTTTTAATGTTACGTATTCTCTACCTTATATGCAGATTGCTAAGTTGAGTATGATTCCCGTTTCCTGCCTTTTGGAAGTTGTGTTGGACAAAATTCGATACTCTAGAGACACAAAGCTAAGCATAGTAGTTGTTCTATTGGGTGTTGGTGTTTGCACTGTGACCGATGTGAGTGTTAATGCCAAAGGCTTCATTGCAGCCTTTATTGCAGTATGGAGCACTTCTCTGCAACAATATGTAAGATGACCATTCCTCTACACATACACTTGCAATTATCTGTATTTCTGCATGTATATAGTTACATATAATAGGATACAGACATTGTGTTCATTGGTGCATGTATGTATTTACCTGCATCTGCGTGATATCGTAATTTGAAGAATGTTTTCAACATTCTAAATTGTTATTATGTAGTAACTTTCGTTTGTTAAACTCATAAACAGAGTTGTCTAAAATTCTCTCTCCCCCCTCCTCCTCCTGCTAAATTCTGTCTATATTGTTTAGAAAGGCTTATCTTATTGCTTTGTCAAAAAATCTATGTATGCAGTATGTTCATTTTCTTCAAAGAAAGTATCAACTTAGCTCATTCAACCTGTTGGGACATACTGCTCCAGCGCAAGCTTCTTCGTTGCTGTTAGTAGGCCCCTTTCTAGATTATTGGTTGACAAACAAAAGAGTCTACGCTTACGACTATAATACAACGTCTTTGGTAAGTACAACAGCAATTTTTTCTTTGTCGTCTGTGATTATTATACAAAGTTATTGTTATTTTATCTTTATAATGTGTATATGAAAATTGCACTAACAGTTTTAAATTATCCTATTATGGGCAAAACATTAGTGTGGGCATATGCCGTCAGTTGTTTTTATGCAATTAAAAAGTATTTAATAATTTCCTCAAATTGTTTTAAAAAGTTTCTTGACTGCAAATGGAACTTCAAACATTGTTTTCGCAGCAATCTCTGGATCGATTATTTCATGCCAGAATGACGCACAAAATTGCTTTTAATATATGTTTTACTGTGTAGTTATTTTTATTTTAAGTGATCCTTTTCTGTAATTTTTTGCAGCTGTTTCTATATGTACACCCCTTTTATTTACATGCATAAAGGGGTGACTGTACTTTGCTTCTTACATATTCTGATTTTAATAGGATGATAACTCACAATTCCACCTATAACTTGGTCTTAACAGATATTTATAATTCTTTCGTGCACCATCGCCGTGGGGACGAACCTCAGCCAGTTTATATGCATCGGCAGATTTACAGCTGTCTCTTTCCAAGTACTTGGTCATATGAAGACAATCCTTGTTTTGATTTTGGGGTTCTTTTTCTTTGGGAAGGAAGGTCTCAATCTGCATGTGGTTTTGGGAATGGTCATAGCTGTAGTTGGAATGATTTGGTACGGCAACGCATCGTCTAAGCCCGGTGGAAAGGAGCGTCGGAGCCACTCACTCCCAACCGCCCGGCAACAAAAACACAGCGGCTTATCAGAATCCGGTGAGCTTGACGGGAAAGTGTAAGTGTTCCTTAGGAAAAATTGAGCATACAAAGGATTCCAGGAAGGTATTTGATCAATTGAGATTAGAAAACCACCCATCGGTTTTAATTATTTTCCAACTTTTTTGTAATTCCTAGTTTTATTTCTTGTTTTGAATTTTCCCCCTTCAGGGGAATGGATATTTCTGGATAGGTTTAGGTTACCTACAATTTTATTTTTTTTTCATGATTATATTTTATAGTAATCAATTTTTTTTAAAACCCAATATCGTACAATAGGATTTTCTGTTAAATTATAACATGAGTACATCACATACCATGCATGTGACCTTTTAACCACTGTTGGTCCGTTGTACCTCTCCTTTTAACATGTGTTTTGATCAAGACGAGTAATTCTATTTGTCACTCCTTATCACTCTCAAGTCTCATGCGGCGTAGTTTTCAAAACTAAAACATTAATCTAAATACACTAATATTATAGAGACCACACCACATAAAATTAGAGTGATAGCATAAGGTGACAAATAGAATTACTTGATCAAGATGGGTCATCTTTTTCTTCATAACATGCAGCCATTGTGAGAGCCCCTCCTAGAAACCCGCGACAAATCTAGCAAAATCAAAGCAAAGAAATCCACAACAGTTCTAGTGAAACCAGAGAAAAGAAACCACCAGACCGAGCAAAGACAGAAACCCACCGAAACCAAGGCCCCTTTACACGGTGAAAAAAGCGATGCAAGTACACGACATTCATAAGGATGCAAGTATTTCACCCTACGATCATACAACCAAGGCCTTCCCAACAAAACGTGACAAATCTTCATAGGAATTACATCACATCGCACCATGCCGACTCATGGTAATGTTTACCCAAGGAAAATGAAATGAAACATCTTGATTTTTAGAGGAAATTTTAATTTATGAACTACCTCTTGCGATATCACATTCATTTCGCTTACATTATCGATGATGAGGTTCAATGCCTTGCCATTATGCTCCACTCAAGTGTGAAAAATATTTGTTTAAAGCCACTCTTTATCGAAAAGTAAGGACGCACCCTGATTACATAGATCAATAGTTGGGACCCTTCTAAAAGTTCATGCCATCTTCAATCTTCATGTTTAAGTTTTGTGGATGTCGCCTACACTATCACCACATCATGCTTACGGACTTTACGAATGAAGACTTTAAGGATCAACCCGAGAAGCGCTCTCACTAAAGGTGTCACCTTGACATGCTAACGTTAGGTGTTCCAAGGGCTTCCACAGAGTACTATCACCTAATTCGTCATGTTGACATGTTGACGCAAAATGTTTCAGGGACTTTCAGAGAGCTTCGTCACCTAGATCATTAGCTAGTTGTGCTGACGTAGCTAGTTCCAGTGGATCTCTAGAGAGCTTCGTTACCAAAAACACCGTATGGTCTTGCTGACGCTGATGGCTACAAAAGACTTTCAGATAGTTCCATTACCATGACCCTCCCCTAGCCGTGATGACACTGATGAGCTAGCACTGGAAGTTAGCAATGAAACCCTAGTGACCATGTGGAATTAGGATCCTCTGGGGAATATCTAGTTAATTATATTAAATGAGTATTTTTGTTCTTTCAAAAAGTAAAAAGACAAAAATGCCTCTAAAGTATAACTAACTGAAATGAACTGGAGATGATCATGTTCCGATCATGTGCACGCACTTCACACCATTCTTATGCTGCACAGGATTTCTGCTTGGGTTGGATAAATTTTTGGGTGTTCTCTATATTCTATAAATACTTAAGGATGCTCCTCTAAGGTGAAGTAACATATCAAGAAACCATCTTAAACCCCCCTTGAGAGGGTACTTTGCTTCACCATTGTCGTGCCAGTAAAGGTTGTTTTGAGAAAATCAATTTTTTATTTTTTTTATTTTTTATTTTTATTGAGCGTTGAAAATCAAACCACATCCATTACACATTCTTCAACCATTTGAAGCCTACTGGTGGGTAGGTAAGCGAATTATGTGTGAAAAATTGGTAAATGAGGAGTTGGAGCCTATTGGGAAGATAGGAAGGCAAGCAGGAGCTTGACTACATATAGATTGTCTTAGTTTTATCATATTTTTACTGTGTATGTGATTTTCTGCGTTTGACTATTTCGGTATGGTTTTACTTTTAATGTATTCAAAAGATTTCTATTTTGTCAACAAAATCTTTGTATTGATTATTTGTGCAGATTGATTTTTTTTTTTAAATTGCTGCATAATCCTCGTTTGAATTTGCTGCATTATTGTGCACTTCTGAAAAGGGTTAGTTTTAAGTTTCTAGTCCTTTCAGAATGAGGTAATCCAGTCTTGAAAAGCATAGGGGTCTAGCTTCCCATGAAAATCAGGAACAATCCACTCGAACCATTCGATATTCCATATAGTCACCATGATGATCCATAAATAAATGGTGGTTCAATCATGGGTACTCAAGACATTTTTCATGTCTCATCAAGGGTAACTTTACCATTTTGTTAGTATAGGGAGTACTTCGGACACTTTGTAAGCAAGGATAGGAGTGCCTTGTTTGGGCATTTTTAATGGCTTCTTGGGGTAATTCGATTTTTTTTTTTTTTTTGATAAGATGTGGTAATTCGATTATTAAAGATAAATTTTTGTTTTCCTATATAATTCGATTACCACATCTTACCAAAAAAAAAAAAAAAATTCCTTCATTCAAATACCCCTTTAAGAAAAATATACAATTTTCATAATTGATACTTAAGAAACTACCAAACAAAAGAAAATATCTATCACTATATATTATTTTCATTGATGTCCATCCCTTTCTTGCCTAATCATCGCTTATAAACACACACGACTAATTATACAAAAAATTTTTAAATTAGTTTTCGTGGTTTGAGGTTGTCACAAATAATTTCATGGCGTTTCAAAAATGATAAATAATTTCATATGGTATATTAGTGTAACAAATAACTCACTTCGTACAAATTTTAACAATTATTTCCAACATAATCATTAAACTAACAAATTTACCCTAAAAATTATTTTTTTTTTGAAAAAGGTTTGAGCTAGTGCCGGGTGCCACCGTTCTAGCCGATTATGAGATGGTTGAACTACCCACATAGTCATATAGGTGGTCGGCCAATTAGCACCAACCCAAACTACAAGAACCAATGTAACAATTTTACCTTAATTGTATCATCCTCTACTTGTTAGGAAATGTACATTTTTTAGGATTAATTTCCTTTAACCTTCTTCAACTATAACTCATTTACACATTGCTCCCACGAAATACTACTTTAGAGGTATTTAAGTAAATTTAGTTTCTAAACTCAAGGTATTTTGATCATTTCACATCTAAAAAACACATGGGCATGGCTCATGATCAATATTTCGTCCATTTTAACGATTTTGACTAACATATAGTTTTTTTTTTTTTTTTTGCTAACGATTAGTATTTGAAGGGGTTGGAGAAAATACCACTCCAACACTTGGATCTTAAGTGGTAACTGAACCAACCCAAGGAATGGCTTAACCACCCCATGTGTTTCGAAGGTAGTCAATCTACTCCGAAGTGGATCAACCACCCCCATGTGATTGGAGGTAGTCGATCAACCCCCTAGGGGGTGGCTCAAGTGCATGGGGTGGCCACCCTAGTAGTTGTCGATGACCACCGCTCTTTTTGTTTTGTTTTTGTTTTGGTTTTTTGATTTTTAAGTTTAAGTTTTCTTTTAGTTTTAAATTTTGTAGTTTTTTATTGGAGGATACTTCTGTCAATTTACGTTTTTTAAACGAATATATTTATGCAGGTGATCGAGATTATTTAAGGCGGGGACCTAACGGAAAGTATTCGTATATGTTTTTTTCCAAGAAATAGCAGTTAAAGATAGTTAATTGACAATTGTGACGGGGTAGATGTACAAAGAAGTGGTAGATGACGTATTTAGCCCTATATAAATCTAGTATAAGTAATCTAACCTTTGATTGGCTGGCGGCAACACATCTCCACGAGCACGAGTTCCTCATTGCCTAACGGAATTGCGCTCTCTCAAACTAGAAAAAACAGCAACGAAATTCAAGAAGGAAGAGCCAAAAAAAAGAAGCCCAAGACGAAGAGCAAAAGAACTTCCAGACTCCCAAGCTCCCTCCAACTCTCCTGTAACTGAATGCACCACAATCAGCGTGGCACCACTTCCACTTTCGCCTCTGAAAGCTCTCACTCACAGTGCCACCTCGCTCGCTCTCGTTTCGCCGGTACGTTTCGAAACCGGACAATTACGGTTCATTATGTGCTGCGATCATATTTGTACTCTTTTCTTTTATCGTAGATCTGTTTTGTGGTCGCTGAATTGGCTCCAACAGTGAAGATTTTTGGATCCAATTGTGATTTTGTGTCTAAATCTGGATCTGATTTTTCGAATTGTTTGCTTTCACTAAGATTAAGTGTGAATTTTGCGCGATTGATCTGAATCCTTTAGGATCTGATTCTGATTGATGAGAAGTTTTTGTTATGGATCTGTGTAATACTATAAGTTCTATTGCTCTGTGATCCTTCTGAAATGAGCTTTAGGAAATGAAGTTTTGTTTTGTAGACTGATTTAAAAATTGGACGTGTTTGCACTGAAGTCAACAGTCTATGATTAAACAAAGCAGAGTTAATTTTTCAAGCTTTTGGATGACCAGATAATGATTTTCAATATGTTCATACGGTAGTGATGCTGATAATATTCCGGAATCACAATAGCTGTTGAAATTTCAAAATTTTATTCAATTTTCGGTTATTTTTCAATTCAGCGAATTTTCTTACTTTTTTCCAATTTTATCTTTGTAGAGTACTTTGTTTCTAAGTGATTGGAACTCTTGGACTTGATATGGATGTGGCTGGATTTCATTACGGAAGCTGAGGGATAAGGACTTTACAGTGATCAATTGTAGGAAATACATGGTAATGGCTCCTTCTGACAAGGCTAGAGTTGATGCAGCCGCATGGATGTTCAATGTTGTCACTTCTGTTGGGATTATCATTGTCAATAAAGCTTTGATGGCTACATATGGCTTCAGTTTTGGTAAATTTCTGTCCTTTTTTTTTTTTTTTTTTTAAAGTAGTTTTTTTCTCTTGATTTAATTTGCCTTTTCCCTTTACATTCATCAGCACGCTTGAATATGGTTGCATGGTTATCTATTAATTTTTTAAGCATTGCCTTTGTGCACTTTAAAGTTTTAATTCTCTCTTGTTAGTTCTTTTTCTCATCTTTTTTCTTAATTTAATTTTTAGTAGGTAAGTTTGTTCTATTTATCCTTTAAATAGTTTGCTGCAAGTAGTTGCATTGGAGTTTGGGAATCTTATCCCATGCTTTCAACAAACTTTCAGATGATGGATATAGTGTACTTTTGTTGGATTAGGTTAGGACTTTCCCTTTTCATCTTCTTCCTGCTGTCTTAGTACACGTACTAGGTTTGGTTTTGCAAAGAATTTGATTGATTGGTAGAAGGTGAAGGGATTGTAGGGGACTTGTGTGTGAGAACAATCTTCTAATAATCCCATTAATTGATGGTCTAAGGAATATTAGGTAGACTGATTACAAGAGCTCTACTAAAGACCAGAAGTTTAAGATTTGGGTTGCTAACATTTGAGACAGGAATTAAGAGCGCATGGGTTTGAAGTAGAGAGAAATAAGTCATTAGACAGTGGTTCAGTAGGAGTGTAGTTGACCCGTAAATAGTTTGGATAAGGCTTGGATGGCAGTGGTGGTGGTTTGTTGTTGATGGTGATGATGTTTCTTTAATGACCTTTGAGTTCATAAAACATTGATTTTGTTGTCATTGGTAACAATTTGGAGAAAATGTTCTTCTGTTCACAGTTCTAAGTCATTGCTATTGTTTGCAGCGACAACATTAACTGGTTTGCATTTCGCAATGACAACTCTGATGACGCTTGTTCTAAGGTGGCTGGGATATGTCCAACCCTCTCATCTACCATTCTCAGAGCTTCTAAAATTTGTTATCTTTGCTAACTTCTCTATTGTTGGAAGTAATGTTAGTCTAATGTGGAACTCTGTTGGATTCTATCAGGTAATTGTGTATGATTTCAGTTTAGGTTTTCATTCTGGCGATCTATTCCAATGACTTTTGAATGTTACAAATTCTCTACTTTATATGCAGATTGCTAAGTTGAGTATGATTCCCGTTTCCTGCCTTTTGGAAGTTGTGTTGGACAAAATTCAATACTCTAGAGACACAAAGCTAAGCATAGTAGTTGTTCTACTGGGTGTTGGTGTTTGCACTGTGACCGATGTGAGTGTTAATGCCAAAGGCTTCATTGCAGCCTTTATTGCAGTATGGAGCACTTCTCTGCAACAATATGTAAGTTGACCACTCCTCTACACGTACACTTGCAATTATCTGTATTTCTGCATGTATATAGTTAAATATAATAGGATCCACAATATTTTTTTTGATAAGTAATAGGATCCACAATATTTAGACTGACATTGTTTTCATTGGTGCATGTATGTATTTACCTGCATCTGCATGATATTGTACTTTGATGAATGTTTTCAACATTCTAAATTGTAATTATGTAGCAACTCTCTTTTGTTAAACTCATAAACAGAGTTGTCTAAAATTCTCTCTCCCCCCTCCTCCTGCTGCTAAATTCTGTCTATATTGTTTAGAAAGGCTTATCTTATTGCTTTGTCAAAAAATCTATGTATGCAGTATGTTCATTTTCTTCAAAGAAAGTATCAACTTAGCTCATTCAGCCTGTTGGGACATACTGCTCCAGTGCAAGCTTCTTCGTTGCTGTTAGTAGGCCCCTTTCTAGATTATTGGTTGACAAACAAAAGAGTCTACGCATACGACTATAATACAACGTCTTTGGTAAGTACAACAGCAATTTTTGCTTTGTCTTCTGTGATTCTTATACAAAGTTATTGCTGTTTTATCTTTATAATGTGCATATGAAAATTGCACCAACAGTTTTAAATTATCCTAATTATGGGCAAAACATTAGTGTTTTATGCAATTAAAAAGTATTTAATAATTTCCTCAAATTGTTTGAAAAAGTTTCTTGACTGCAAATGGAACTTCAAACATTATTTTCGCAGCAATCTCTCGATCGATTATTTCATGCCAAATGACCCACAAATGTGCCTTTTTAATTGGTGGTGTTGGTCCACATGACTTACGTACACCCCTTTTATTTACATGCATAAAGGGGTGACTGTACTCTGCTTCTGTCTTACATATTCTTATTTGAATAGGATGATAACTCACAATTCCACCTATAACTTGGTCTTAACAGATATTTATAATTCTTTCGTGCACTATCGCCGTGGGGACAAACCTCAGCCAGTTTATATGCATTGGCAGATTTTCAGCTGTCTCTTTCCAAGTAATTGGTCATATGAAGACAATCCTTGTTTTGATTATGGGATTCTTTTTCTTCGGGAAAGAAGGTCTCAATCTGCATGTAGTTTTGGGAATGGTCATAGCTGTAGCTGGAATGATTTGGTACGGCAACGCATCGTCTAAGCCCGGTGGAAAGGAGCGTCGGAGCCACTCACTCCCTACCACCCGGCAACAAAAACACAGCGGCTTAGCAGAATCCGGTGAGCTTAATGAGAAAGAGTAAGCGTTCCTTAGGAAAAATTGAGCATACAAAGAATTCCAGGAAGGTATTTGATTAATTGAGATTAGAAAACCACCCATCGGTTTTAATTATTTTCGAACTTTTTTGTAATTCCTGGTTTCATTTCTTGTTTTGAATTTCCCCCTTCAGGGGAATGGATATTTCTGGATAGGCTTAGGTTACAAACAAAAATATATATATATTTTTTCATGATTATATTTTATAGTAATCAATATTTTTTGTGCTATTTACTTCCAAACCATGTTTACCGACGATATTATTTCTTCTGACCCACCATTATTGAATATTCCCATCAAAAGTAGAACCTTAAAGCCAATTCAACCATTTCAGCTTTAGTAATTTAGGATCAAGCTTGAGTTTCAACAAATTAATAAGCTGTTCAAGTAGCTTATCAATGACGTGCCTGTTAACCTTTATGCTAATATGGAGAAAGCAACCCTAGAATAATTCGGCTTATTCCTTTTTGGATATTAATTTTTGAATTAATATTCCCATCCGTAATTCAGTCTTTTTTGTGACACTAAGCTTTATTTACATTATAATAAGGCTAGTAGCTACTGCTATAAGTTGTATATATGAATGACTTCATCTAATATATATATATGATCGTACTGATCCAACTAGAAGTAGAACAATGTTTTCTTTATAACAAAGCTTATATAAGCTAAAGGTTCAAAAAATTAATCACATCTTTTAATTGTCAAAGTAAAAATTTTCATACTTTTGATTAGGGTTGCAAAAACCTGCCCACCTAACTTTCAACTCTTGCGGATCGGCTTTTTTCAAAAGTAGGTCAAATGTTAGATAACATTTTGAATTTATCGTCCTCAATGGCCCTTTGCTGTATTTAACCACCCTCCGCTATCGTCCTTGGTAACCTTCCACCGTCTATAGCCTCCATCCACCTTTGGGTTGGCCAGTAGGAGGTTGGGTCAAGCAGTGGTCAATGGTCGGCTAGGGTGGACGGTGGCTAGAGATGGTGGAAGGCCGCTAGATATGGCTGCCAATGGTTAGATGATGGCTGGTGGTGGGCTAGGCTCGGTGGTGGTGGTTAGTGATTAAAAAAGTCGAGCAATGGGTTAGACTAGACGGTAGCCGATGGTGAGCAATGATCTAGTGATCGCAGCCATTATATAGCACGTTGGGGGTAGCATCAAGCATTAGGAGTGATCACACCAAGCCATATGGATGGGCCGGAGGTGGTGCAACCACCTATGGATGGAGTCCATAATGAAAATGACATGATTTTTTTGAAATATTATTTTACATTTATTCTATTTTTGGAGAATACCTACTCTCCTTTTTCAAATGAATAATTATTAAAAATAGTTATTTCAAGTAATGGTGGCAAAATCAATTAACAAAATAGTTATTTGATTTCCAAGTCTATTCATACGTACCAACCATGCCCTACCAGTTGAAAACACAAAGTAGGAGTATTTTTTTTTTTTGTAACAAAGTGGGAGTATTTAAGTTGATGAAGAGGTTATAAAAGTAAATTTATTTTATTTTTCTTTTACCGATGATTCATATGCACTCAATAAGGTCCCATCAATGCTTGATTATTACTTGTCTGCCAAAGTTTTCCATATAGACTAGCTAACTAGACGAGGACCATATTCATAATCGAATTGCAACATCATTTTGGTGTTTACAGGTTAGGGTGGTTATGGAAATAAGATATTCTATTCTTTCCAAATATTTTTCCTCACAAATTAGTTTTCAAGTGATGCATCATCTTCCTATAAAAATGCATTACTCATTACCCAAACCTAATAGAACGGGTTTGACGCTTGTAAGAGCCAAGTACGAACTTTCAAGTCTACCACAAACAGCATACTTTGGTCTCCAAAGCTAAACAATCGTAAACCATCATCCATCGAAGATTGAGTTTTGTTTTCCCAAGTATTTCTGAAAGAGTAAGAGAAACATAAGACTTATGTGCATACTCTGAAATCCAACCCAAAAGCAATATTCTCACTCCCAAGATAAATGCTCAAACCCTCGTGTCTATCTTTTAACGAGAGGTATTCATCCGTATAATTGGAAGATTGCTTTTGTTTTCGCCGAGTAAATTTGAGAAGAAAGGAGGATGACACCCACAAGCAAATTCCAAACTTAAAAAAAGGTATTCTCACTCCCGGGACAACTTTGACAGCCAAATTAGACAGAACCATAGAAGAACCAAAATTGAGCAAATGAGAACACTAATAGGGCTACAAGGTTCAAAACCCAACCATAGTGAAACATCCAACCACAACCACAGAACAAAAACTCTAATAATGTCTAATCAAACATGTTAAATAACAAAAAACCTGGCTTGCCCAACCATATATTTAATTGTTTAAAACAAAGAAAGAAAAAAGCTCAACGCTTCTTAGAGACACCAACGGTCTTCCCCCTGCGGCCTGTGGTCTTGGTGTGCTGGCCACGAACACGAAGACCCCAGTAGTGCCTTAGACCACGATGGTTCCTGCATAAGAGTCTCAACGTCAGCTCAATCCTAGTAAAAGTTGAATTGCAACCTTTTATCAACAGAAACTGAATTCCTGTACCAGAAATGGGTTTCTTTTTTGCTAACAGCCCATAATCATATTTAAGTGATTAAACAAATTTGTTCAATGAACCTAACTGCACTGGCAACCATATTTATCACTATACCTATATTCATGACATGCTTTCAAGAAAGCAACTACCATAGTTCTTCAGAGTCCGAGATCAACTATTTTGCACATAATACGAATGTCTCACACTACGCCGTATGGTTGCTAACCTCTCAAATTCTGATTATATTGAGGGTGGTAATTATTCTCCAGCAATATACCAAACATCAATCACGTAATTTGTTGCATTTGCTTTGCTTTTAGAAAGACTTGCTTAGAATAGGATCAATATGTAGAGAAGTAACTCCATGAGTTCCACAGGGCTCACCTTGACTACCTAACAATAACATTAAAGAGAAAGCAGACACTCATCCACAAATACAAGAGACCTAGCTGGAGAGTGTCTTGGGTGCTGTAGTTGTAACTTGCATTATTTCTAGCCTTTCAGTAAATTGTGTGACCGCAAGTGGTAAGGACCAAAAGCGGACCACTGGTGTGTAACTAGAGAAAATAGAAGTCAAATGTACAAGATAATTGTTTTTCCGTATCCATAAATTTGAATTCTCTGCAAATGCCTCATATTACCATATAAAAGTATGAATACAAAAGAGTGTTATAGTTACCTAATCTTCTTCAACCGTTCCAAATCATCTCTCAACTTCATGTCCAATGCATTGGACACCACCTGAGAGTACTTCCCGTCCTTGTAATCCTTCTTCCTATTCAAAAACCAGTCTGGGATTTTGAACTGCCGAGGGTTGGCAACAATAGTCATGAGATTGTCCAGCTCAGCAGCAGTTAGCTCACCAGCTCTGACAATAACATCATTATAACAAACAAATCAACACAGGTATGAATTAGCTACGTTTATCTTAGAATAAACGCACATTGGACACACGACAAGTTGAAGACAGAGAAATTACCAACCAAGCAGATATTCAACAAGATACAAATCCCATAAATGAAATGCCCCATCTAATTCATGATCCAAAAGGAGCTATTTGACATCTAATTTCGCCTTCAATAAAATTATATCAATCCAAGTCCTTAAATTGTTATAAAACCATCATTTCATGAACAGATAGATACACCATATAAGTATTTCCATTAACAATTCTAAACAACTAGCTAAAACCTTCCTAGCTCCAAAACCCAAATCTCATAGTCATCGAGTGAAACGAAAATCCCCAAGCAACACACAAGAAACAAACATGTTAAATTAAATCCATTTTCCGACAGAAGTGGGAGAGAGAGAGAGAGAGAGGAACCTCTTGTTCATGTCTACGTCGGCCTTCTTGCAGACGATGTTGGCGAAGCGGCGGCCGATACCTTTGATGGAGGTAAGAGCGAACATTATCTTCTGCTTTCCGTCCACGTTCGTATTGAGGACACGCAGAATGTGCTGGAACTCCTCATTGGCCACCAGAGACTGCGGTTTCCCCCACCACCAGATACATCAGAAATCCACATCCAAATCCAAATCCAAATCCACACACTCACATGCACATACAAAATTAACCACAAAACAGAGCAAAAATTTGAGTTTTAAGTTCTTACCATTTTGAACTTGCAGAGACGGAGCCTGCGAGAGAGAGGATTCGGAGGCAGAAAGCGAAGCTGCGCGGGAGGTCTGAGGTTAGGTTTTCGGCTTCCTTCTTATGTTATATACTGTGACGCGGCAGCCTACTTCGCATTCCTTGTTAGGGTTTTGTTACTTTTGCTCCGCTTGGACGATTTTGCCCTCCATTGGATTTAAAAAAATAATAATAATTATATAGTTTTATAAATATGAAATTCAACCAATACTAACAACAAAACAAGAGTACACGGCCTGTCAAAAAAAGCCCACAAAAAAAAAAAAAAAAAAAAAAAATGCTATTATGGGGATTTTACCACTTCTAGGCAAAGATTTAAAATGAATACAAATGTTTTAAGGATATCTCAATCGGTTAGAGACCACGCCTTACAAAGCGAAGGTAACTACTTCGAATCTCGTTCTTTCCTCTTGTTTAAACATGTCAAAAAAATAAAAGGAATACAAATATGTTAAAAAATAAGCTGCTAATTGAAGTTGAATCGGGGATAGTGTGGCTCAATACGCTATCTTGTGAGCACAAAAGTTTGCATTCGTCTCAATCTTGGTGACAGTTCAATTGTCAAAGGAGCTGAGAAAGACCAAATATATCAGAAATAATGAGATAATTCTCCATTGATATGAGGTTGTTGGAGGTTAAGAATGACAAATAAAGAGTCCCCCAATAATATGCTGGCATTGTTTTGCTTGGGCTGATTGAACAGCATGGGCTGTTTTACTGAAGAAATGAAAGATTTGTTCATGTTTACTTCCTGTCCAGACCAGCTTGCAAGCTTGCATAACAATTAAGCAAAGCACCCCGCTTCTTTTTCTTTTTCTTTTTTTTAATATATATATTGCTTTTATTAAGTAATAATTAGTGAAATTATATTTTTGTTTAATTTAACCTATGAGTTGTTATAATATAACTATTTATCCTAAAATACTTCTGAAAAAAGTGTTTTTTAAATTGTTTGTTAATAAATTTTTTTTTTAAGTAATTAAAAAAAAAAAAAAAATTAGGAGACAAGGTCTCCGCCATAAACACATTTGCAAGTGTAATAAGCTTGCTAGCTGGTCACAAGTTAAGAGCTTATTTGGGTGTGCATTTGAGGGGATATGCTCAAAAAGTCCATTTGAACAAAAAAAAGTATTCGTTTAGTAAAAAAATTGAAAGTGCTTTTAAATGTTCAAAAATTTCAAACATAAAACGCACTTTTGACAAAAGATTAAAAATAAAGCTTTTACCAAAAAACATTTTTTAACTTAAAAGCTCTATTTCTCAAACATACTCTAAGAGCCTGTAGTCATTAAATCCCACTTAAAAGTACGATTTACAATAATCTTGTTATATCATATGTTTGAAATTTAAGAAAGCGAATGTAATTAACTTGATTGGGGGGCTCCGTATATTAAAATTCTTATTTTTCTGTCTTTTATTTTCTCTTCTCAAACTCAATTATAAAACTCTTAAAAGCACTTTCATATCACAAATGTTACATTTCCTCCCCCGATTCCCACTTTTCAAAATTACCATTAAATATGTAGAACCATTATAAACCCCAAATATACAATAGTGATTTTAAAAAAATAGAACTGGAAGAGAATGTATAACACATGTCAAAAATAAAATAATGATAACACCAACGACAAGCTTCTTGCTTGTACGACACTGACTGGTAGCTTTAGATCTCTAATTGACACTAGGACCCAAGATTACAAGAGTCCAACTAACAAATGAAGTCGTTTAAAGCTGATTTCATCTACGAATCTAAGGTTAAATTTCGACCTATTTTTAACAAACCACAGCATAAAGCCTAATTGTAGGGCTGTCAAATCACTGTACAGAAACAAGCTTGCAGAAGGATTATATTGTCCGGCCAATGAAAGCACTGTAATTGACATTCTCAGGCTTCTATATCTACGACAACAGAATGTATAATTACTTGCCTGCAAACCCATGTCCTTCAAGGCAATAAATAATGTATGTTTTTATGTGCAAGTTTCACTACAAAAAACTCGAAACCTAAAATGGCTGGAAAAAGCTACTTGATGTCATACAGAAATAGTACAGCCTAATTCCTTGGCAGCAGTTTCAAGATATTGAATAGGCATTCCGGTTGCAAGTCTGCTGTGAGCTTCCCATGCTAAGCATTTTTCAATGTCAGCTTGCCAGTTAATAACGTCTAAACTAAAGTACTGATAAGATGAACCGCAGATGCCATTTATTTCCGCTGGTTTAAAATTAGATTTAATTGAACCAGTGTGCAAAATATCGCGAAGGACTGAAGTGCTCAGCGCCCGCACATGTGCACTTGGGTGAGAAAGGCATCGGATGGAAGCCGGTAGGCGACACTGCAGCATTGGACCAAGCAACTGACATTAGTAGAGGTTTCATGGGCATACAAATGAAAAGAATACTGCTTACGGAGTTTGAAATTTCAGGCAAATCATAGTAAATTTTACATTCAGCTTGGAATCCAACTTGACCGAGTGAGTCAATAATGGGTCTGTGTTTACCTTTAAGAGGTTTGAAAGGCCATCAGCGACTCCCAACCCAGATTCTCCCCACTCCAGCACAGGCTGAACCGCTCTAGCTGTTGCTTCCAGTAGCTGACAGTTTATATGTTTTGATTGAATATTAATACGACATTGAAGATTTAAGGATAAATTAAAAAACATGTGGAGTCAAATCTTTTCAATTTTGTAAATCATGAATCGGTCCGATGTGTATACTTTAGATAAAACACAGACACACGTGCAATAGGATCAGGAGGTTGGCGAACTACAAAATCTAAAACTAAACGTAGTTGCTAACATGTTGAGTCATGGAACTGCAAAAACATAAATCAATATTATGAGATGTTACCTCCAGTTGTGGTAAAGTGCAAGCTTCTCCATCAACGAGCATTCCATCTGTGGCACGCAGAAGTAAATCTGATGCACTTGCCAAAATGACCAATGATTCTGGCCTATCATGATTTCTCATGAGCTCCACAATCAATTTTACAATCCGTTGGTTGATTCTCCACATCTTCTGACCTTGATCATCATCTTTGGCAATCCAAGGCTGCAATTCCCTTTCCGCCTGACAAGCGCAGAAGCAAATGAAGCATTTGAGATTAAAATATACCAGTAAATAAGGCTGGTGATTTTGACATCAGCAAGGCAACACCTTCATTATCAGAGAATAAAATTTCACAGATAACCATTTGTTTTACTAGAAGCTATATTTTGGTCCTATCACAAAGGTAGTTCCGAAGTTCTATCAGTTTTAGCAAAAACATGAGGTGTTACGTGAATGATTTTTGCATTTCAATCCTAAAATACCTCTATTATTAGACCCCTAACATGAGGTTTCAAGATAAAGGACAAAAGCAAATCTAAAATATACTTGGGCGACAATTTACAAGTAGAGCAAAAGTTTAAACCTGAAGGACAACTGCGGTAGCTGCTTTTGTTGGTGATGCTGATACAACATTGCATAGTGCAGCAACGACCTAAAATACATCCAAATGTTAGTCAGTGAAATAAATTTGCATTGATAATAGATACAGTTACTCGAATAAACTGTGGCAGAAATATATTAGATAAGTTAACTGTCCCAGAAGTGCCTCTTGTTAATAGTAATGATCTTCTACTGTAACATAGAATGTGGAACCTATTTACTAGTACTTGACTCATATTTTATCTTTTAACTCACAAATACAATCTACGAGCATAGATTGAAGGTTACACTAAAAACTCTTATTGACGGAAAAGTACAAAGCGACAACAGTAAACACATGTTTGTGTTCTTATTTTCTTTTTCTTTTTTATAAGTGTTTTGTGTTCTTATTTTCACAAAGAAAAAAGCATATATATAAAAGGTAGCATGAAAAGATCCTTTAAATATAGACATTTAAGAGATGGTTCCTTTTGTCCATGACAAGAATTCAGTTCCCGCATTGCAACAAGGCACAGTTGGACTTCTAATATATTGTTGGAATATGAATCCAAAATAGGGAAATTATAGCCAGAAAGTTATGTTTCTTCTATTCAGGAGCTCATAATATAAAATATGGAAAAAGGAAAATGCTGCTACAGGGATGACACAGAATATTACCTGCCTCCATCCTTGTTGGGCAGAAGTGCTTTCTGCACTAGGTTGGGTTTCAGGAGCTGCAATCAACTTGTGCCACAGCAAAGACACAACAGAGAAACATAACTCTTGTTTATCCACCAGCATTGATCTTAAAAGAACTTGTGCGCTGCAATTAAATCCTATATGCCTGTCCATCGTGAGGAAGTTGGCTAAATCTGAAGCATCTAATGGGAAATTGGCAATACCTTTACCCAAGGTATTTCCTGAACTTTCATCTGAATGTGATGCTCTCTGAGACTTAAATTTAGTACCCGAATGGGCTGAATCCAAAGACTGTGGGGTAGATAGCTGCCCTGGATGAAAGGAAACACTGTTTTCACATTGATTTTCTTTTTTGCCATCGAAACTCAGGGGGGAATCCTTCCACACTGTTGCATGTATTAAGTGCGCTTCTAAAGGTTCAGCTTTGTTAACAATGGATGCAACAGCTTTGCTGTGAATATCAACGAGGTTGTATAGTGATGATGCCCTAGTGTAGATTTCATTGTCCCACTTGCATCGCATCAAGACAGCGAGAGCATGCATGCAAGCCTTTGACCGTCTAAATAGTTCAGAAATATGAGCAGCAACCATGGCTGCAGCAACTATCTCGTTTGAACTGTAACTCCATGATGTGCCAACAGAAGACGGCTTCAGTAAAAAAAGTGCCTCTAAAATTGTTAAGATTCTGTGAGTATGACGAATTGCTGAGTCAATACTAATCTGAAACCCATCAGTAGATCCATTGATTTTCACAGGCTTGGCTACATGTGATGCATCTTTAGAGTTTGAGTGATTACTTGACCTTGAAATCAGAGGAAATAACTGAAGCTCGCAGGCAAGAGCACAAACAGCAGCTAGAACATATGAATCAAATGCTGCTACAGGCCCTTGCCTTTTCAACTTCCTAGTTTTCATTGGTCTTTGCTTTTCAGATATTGCCTGTAATTCCTCAATGCTTTCATTGGATAGATAACTTTCTTCACCTCTTGGCCTCTTGCTCCCATTGGACTGAGCTTCATGACTAACACACACAGTTAACACAACAAAAAGCAGACGTGAAGCAAGCTCTACAGAGGCACATGATTCTAAGAAAAGTGAATGGACCATAGTACGAAGCTCCGCCACAGCAAGGTTTTTGGAGGCAGACCCCATGCCAGAATGGTATCTTGCCTTTCTTGTTTGTTCTATAGAAGACTCAGATGGAAATGTTCTCTGAAGAATCGCTTCAACAGTAGCAACAAATATCTTCATGAGACATGCTTCTGATGGGCTTCCCCGAGGAAGATATTCCAGGACCTTCAGGAGAGGTATGTAGAGATTCCATGATAACATGGGTGGTTGCAATGGAGTTGCGACTATGATTTCAGGAAGATCAACTGCAGATGAACTCAATGGAATCAGGCCATAGGCAGCTTCCCATATGGTACAAATTCTCCACTCAACCTCAGGGCCATGGGCACAAAGCATTGACGCAATCCCTTGGGCAGTAGCTTCAATAGTTGCTTCAGCCGCAGGCACTTCTATCTGGTAAGAAGTAGTTTTTGAGATGGTATTTAATTTGGATATCATTTAAAACAAATAAAAAATAATAAGAAAAAAAAAAACCGACCAAAAGAAAAGAAAGAACTAATAAAATTTCAAGAAAACTATAGCAAAGGGCTTTTCAGCATCTGGACGCCTAAAACTTGAGAAAGATAAAAAAGAAATGCCAACAATTATCACTTGTACCTGCTTTCTATAGCATGAAATATAACCTCCTAAAGGTTCATGTTGAACTTCAATTCCTTCAACTTGCCGTAGTGGAGGAAAAAGCAATGCAGGCTGTGAGAGTACCCGGAAAAGTAAAGCAGCTGCAGCATCAGCAGCTATGCCTGCTCTCATGGACATTGCAGTCCCAATTGCACGCAAGAAATGCAAATGCATCCAGTTCCTAGGAAGCTATATCACAAACAAAAAAGAATTAATATATATCAGAAAGGAAAACACTATATGCATTTAGATGGATTAGTTCTGAAAGGTATGACAAATTTGTGTCCAGAAAAGAATCTTAAAGTGCTACAATAAGTCATCCCTCGGTAAATAACTCCATCCAAATGAACATAAATATTATTTAATAAAATTTTTTGTTTCCTAACAGTTTATAAGATGAATTTCCATCCCCCCTGCTTGATGAAAAGGTTACTGATAGATGTTATTTCTGGAACTTCAGATATAACTCCAGTACCTTAATATGCAGAATGGCCACCACTAAACTCCTACTTCACCTTTGCAATCTATTGTTGATTCTTGGTATAAAATATCTGATACTGAATCAAGTTTTTCCTTTCTTTATGATATTTTTTCTAGAAATTTAGGAAAGAGGGTAAAGAAAGAAAGAAAGAAAGAAAAAAAGTAACACGTAAATACTATCAAAATACTGTGTCCATAATTCAGTGTTTCCAACTTTCTTCCCATCAATACCCAAATTGAGGTGGAGTACAGGAGATGATAACTATAAATGTGTCACTTTTCTGCCGCTTTCTTACCTTTAGTGCTAGGACTATCAATTTGCAAATTTGATCCCACACATAGCTATTCAGTTAAACATATTTTGTCTAAGCTTCGGTTGAACTTGGACTGTTGGTCCAGTCCAGTAAATGTTATAGCCTGAAGTTTAGTTCGGCTGAATTAAAACAACAGCAAGCTAGCTAGAATTTTGGCAAATCAACTTAAGAGAAAAAACTTTCCATTAATGTTGCACATAAATTAATGCTAACACTCAATTAACGCTAACACTTAAGAAGGAGAAGCAGTCTTGAGCCAGATTTGAACCCAATTTCGCTTGACTAATGCTGAGTTAGCCAAAAATTAAACTAAGGAAGAGATACTATTCAGCTTCAAGCAATTTGAATTAAGTTAAACATCAGTCAAACACATTAAACCAAAGCGTATTGAGAAAGAAGGTATGGATCCAATGTAGGGTGAGGAAGGTATATCCTTTCTTCTGCTGCTTCTTCTTTTACTCCTCTCCAATCCAAAATCCCTAGATTGAATAACTAACTACCATCTTGCAGTCACCATGTAAATTTTTCTGTCAACAACCAGTTAAAAACTAATGGATGCATTAGTTGTAGAAAAAAATGGTCATCTAGGAAACTCATTAATAGCAGTAATTGAAATATCAAGATCCATTGAAAAAATAAATGACAGAATGCCATGTATTGACCTTTAAAATATAAAAATGCAAGGTTTGCATTGACATCTAGCTGCTTTGTTCATGGGGGCATGCATTTCCAGTTTTCCATCTAAACAAAATCTTCCCAAGATCATTGATACAAATAAGGATTTCTCCTGAAGCAGGTTATTCATGGGATACCAAAAATGAAAAAGATAGTGGTATAACTGAGTTCAATTGATATTTGATCGACAGCATAGTATCACAGCTATATAAACTTTGCAACCTAAAGAATCCAGCTTACCCTAATGCCAGATACATAGTCTTCGGCAGCCCGAAGGAGTTCTACAAGCTGGACAGCGGCATCAAGTGCATCTGGTGCCCATGATGGTGGTGCTTCTAGAAGTCCAAGAAGAAGTCTCTGGGTGGCACTAGGAGTAGCAATGGCATAATACCTAACACAGGAAAGAACAAATATATTAAGTATATTCAGCAAAAAGACAGATACCAATAGCTTCAGATTCTTTTCTTTTCTTGCTTTGGCTAGAAAAAGTATGTAAGGTTCAGATATTTACCTATGAAATAAACGTGCATATGGTTCAAGAGCTGGTAGCCCGGCAACTAGATGCTCATCCAAAGCTGTTGTTGGAGGAGGAAGCAGAAGTGCAGGGACAGCGGCCGCTGTTAAAGTAGCAGTTTCATAGCGAGCAACTTCCTCATCACAAACGCTTAATATCACACCAGCACCATTAGCAACAGCCCACCTTGGTGTTGATGGCATGAGCTGAGGATGCTTTCCAGATCCACGAGAAGAAGCTGAAAAAAAGAGGGGGTGTCTCATTGCCATCTCGAGGTACAATTCCTTCTTAATATAAACTAAAGAAAATTATCAAAGTTTTTTCTTTTTTTATCCCTCTTTCCTATTGCTTTTCTTTTTTCTCACCCTAACAACTCCCCAGAATCCAAACCATTCAAGCTTAATGCCAGGGAGATCCAAACCCGTTCACCATACAGAGTCCGCACAATTTCAATGAGTTCCACAGAGTTCAGTATGATTCAGTATACACAACTGTTTCGTAGTGGTTAGGGGTTTAATGTGGTTTGATTTGCCTAAGCTATTTTGGTTTGAAGTTTTCATGTTACCAACATGCTGTTGGAGTTATAGATCAGTTGTGTGAACATGAAGGTTTTCAATGAGTTCAATTACTTGTGTGTATCCACTGACTAGACTGATGGTAATTTGTAGTAGAAGAGCATTTTAAAAGTGCATGTATTTGAATTAATTCATAAAGAAGACATTAAAGTGAAGACATTTTCTTTTCTAATTCTTCAATCTATAAAATGTTAAAAGTTATATCTAAGCGCTCCAATTTGATACGAGAATGTCAAAATCAAGCTGACCAGTGAATGCATCAGTAAACCGCTAGTTCAGCGAGCCTGGTTTGAACCTTTCATGACATCTTGGATACATTTGGCTATTTGAATTGTTATTGCCTCTGGTTTTGAGAAAAAATAAATTTTTATGATCTGTTGTAGTAAATGGACTAGTCGACAAGTTAAAGATTTAATGAATTGAAACTGGTGGTGGTGGGATTGTGGGATCAAAGAGTAGGTGTTTTTGTTCCTTGCTGGTAAATACAGAAAAAAAAAAATGCATCCGTGAATTTTAATGAATAGAAAACTGAGAAAAAATAGGATTACCCTTATTTTCCAAAATCCTAGTCAAGTAGTTTTGAACTAAACAGTTGCAAAAAAATTGTGCAAGTTGTTCTTCAGTTTTCACAAAACTTGTATAAATCAACCAATAATTTCACTACCATCTATGTTGTCTTATGTACTTATGTTTGTCCTGTCATTTCACATAAATTATATTTAATAAGTTACAGTACAAAAAGATCAGATTGCATAACATGTGTGGCAAAATCACTGCTTCCAGATGAAACTTCATCTCATAGATAACACTAACTAGGATTATTCCAAATTGCAACTCAGGGCCAAGTATCAAAAATATAAGAATTGCAGAATGCAAAGTCATATCTATATTCTGTAGAGAAATTTAACTAACCAGTTGTAGGTGGCTTGAGTTCTCCAGCAGCATATTTACCCATAACGCCACTGCACCTGCAAATGCAAGAAATCGTTTGTTAAATTATCTAAGGGCATATGAAAACAAACCAAGAGGAAATGAAATGTCTTCCATTTCAACAGTGTGAAAATTTGTTCTGCCAATTGATAGCTATAATCAAAACAATACTTTCTAATTTGTGCTTGGAAATGTGAACCATCAATAAAATGAGCAAAGTTGAAACCAACATGGTGCTAATTTTGGAATGTTACAGAAAGAATGATAAATGGGCCATCAACAGAAATTGCTAAAGTCCTCAAGTCTACCTTTGATACAATTGGCATAAACCATTGAAAAACATTTATATATAATAACCAAAAAAGAAAAGGAACACAGAGATAATTAAATCATCAATTACAGCCTTCTCTTTTCAGAGAATCAGTTACGGTTTCATTTTGTGAAGTTTCTCAACAGGGTGAAGGAAAAGGGAAAAAATGAAAAGAGACTATCATTAGATTATGTTGCATTCATGAGTTGAAATTACATGCTGCCAACATTTGCACTCCAGCTAGTAATAAAGATATCTTGCACTTGCCAACTTGTCAAGAATCTCATTACAACAATACCAGCATGATGATGAAAGTTCTGTCATTATAAAACATTTAGTTTATGATAGACAACATGCAGCTTGCCATATACCATTGTAAATATATACAATGGTAAATATATATTTGCAACTTAGCAAGTTTCATCAATAAAATGGCATAGTTTGCAGACCCAAAAGCAGATTGTACAAGAACAAAATTCATTTATAAGCCTTTGCCTCACATAAAGAGAACGTGCTGTCTACTAAATCAAGATGAAAAAAAAAAAAAAAAAAAAAAAAAACCGATGCATTATTAGAGAGAGAGAAGAAAAGACAAGCAGTTGTAGATGTTGCTATATAAAAAGTACTATCAAACAATGAAGGTAGTTTGGAACCCCGTGTTGGAAAGGATATTATTGTAATAAAGGTTAAAGGGCTATTTCTGGCATTATTATATTTCTCTTTAATATATATAAGAAAATAGTGAGAGGGCCAAAGTATGTTCTGAGCCTCTCTTTTTCAGCAAACCCTAATCTTGGCATGGTATCCGAGCAAGATCCTAAGGTTGAATAAAGCTCTGCCTGATATGATAAACAATTAAACCAAATTTGTGTTGGATTACATTTTTCCCCACAAATTGGGTCAGATAGCACTTTGCCTTTCCATCATGCATGACTTACTTTCAGCATTATATCTTTCTATGACTTTCCAACCAAAATGGCAGCACTAAGCCACAGATAAATGATGCACTCACCATCGGAAGTAGTCACTTCTGATAGCGAGAGGTGCAGCTAGCAATATATCTGTAATCCAGGGAGATAAAGGCCTTAAAGGTTTCCTCTCCTGTTGTACCACAGGAATATGGCTGGATTCCCTGTCAGTAGCGTCACTTGTAGTAGCATGGCAGCCACTACTGCTTCTTTCTGTATCGCTATTTGGTTGTTCCATCTTGTATATTGGGCGATTATAGTGAGTTAATACTCTCAAGATCTCCCCACATGCCAGAGCCCACTGTTCAGAGTACTCATTCTGTAAAAAGGGGAAAGAAAAGTTTATGTGAATATCCTCTGCAATTTGTAAAGCGTATTGCAGGCTCTGTTGAAAGGAAACCAAAAAAAAAGAAAAAAAAGAAGAGATACGATATAAGCATGTAAAAAAATAAAGGCAGAAAATACAATTTATCAAGTAAGGAAAATCTTCAAAACAAAATGAAATAGATTTGAAAATAGTGAAATCAAACTACTTAGGATCATACCTCACTACTTGGGCAGACTAAGGATATGAAGGAAGCAAATGGAGGACTTGTCCTATCATACACCAACGTACCATCAATGATACACGAAATAATTGGAAGAACAACAGCATGCCCATGCTCAGGATGATGAAGCACAAAGGTAGCTGGAAATAGATTTAAACACATAAAGCAGTCACTATACAGAAATAAGAAAATATTTTCAAATGAGAACTTAAATGTTTTATCAATTATTGAAAAAGCTAACATGGGGAAAGTATCAATACCTAGAACATCATCAAAAAGACGCTTTTCCCTTGATGGATAACGGTTACGGATCAACTATCAAAAGAACATATATCAGTGCTTAGAAAAAAAAAATAGAACATATATCAGTATATGAGTACAAAAAATCTGTTATAAACACTCAATACCTAAAGTCTCCACGAAATTAGCATTTCTTTCATCCTAATAGTTAATACTCTTAGTTGAGTATATTTCTCCTTCTAGTTTTTCAGGGTAAGAACAATCTGTTCATAATTGAAAGCACAAAGAGCATACCTCGGCAATATCCTCTGGAAATTGTTCTGATGTAAACTGACCAAAGTACTCAACGTAGGCAGTAATTTGAGCCTGGGGAAAAAGGAATAAAAGAAGCACATGTCTCAAATACCGTAGGAAATTGACTTAAAAAAGGAAAAAATCATATAAACAAAAAGAAATTAAGTAGATAACATAAGATATAAAATAGATCTAAAATCCACTGTCCAAAGCAATCAATCATTTTCAGAGACATACAAGAAGTTCATTTTTTAACTTTTCACTTTTGGATAGACGTACATAAAGCAAGTTCTATATACCTTAACATTCAGCGCAAACAAGATTAATATTATAATACTTCCTAATTATCTCAAAAGCTTAAGTAGATGAAAAAAAAAATGTGAATTTAATTATTTAACTAATATTCTAATACTTCCCTTCATGTGTAGGCATCATCTTCAACAAGTGAGGATTAGCACGTGTAATATTTAACTGAAATGGAGGTAAACTCTAGCGCTAGAATTTGAAATCAAGACCTCTACTCTTATACCATGTGAAAATTAGGGTCTATACAAAAAGATCCTCCAAACCTCTCACTAATTTTATTTTTTTATATATAAGTAATCAGCAAATATCATTAAAAGAGTAAAGGCGACCCTAAGTACACAGAAAGTATACAAGAGGAAGCACCTAACTAGAATAAGCAAAAAAAAAAAACAAGGAAATCACTTAAAGGAGAAACATAGGCAGTTGTCTAAAGATACAAAGTTTTGAAAAAAAATGACTTAATCTCCTCTAAAGTCCTCTCGCGGTTGTGTGGAAAATGATCCCTCTGTGTCTTATGTGGTGTATATGGAAGGAAAGAAATGCTAAATGTTTTAAAAATTTCACTAGGACTATAGAGGAATTGACTCATTTTTTCTTCTTTACTCTTTACTCTTGGACAGCCGCTTGGCTAGCTCCATTAGTGATTAGCTTTTCTGATTTTCTCTTTCATTTCTCTCCCTCTTAGGCGCTCTCTGTTTATACTTCTCGTATATGTGGGTTGCGCCCCTTTGCACTTTTTATTTATATCAATTACTTATCAAAAAAAAAAAAGTCCTCTCAAGGTCCTCAAAAGTCTATCATTCATTTCCCTCCATAAACATCATAACAGGCACGTAGACACCATTTTCCACACAGCAGCATTTCACGTACTGCCAGTAGTCCACCAACAAGGATACAAGTCGACTACACGTCCCTCTCACTATGTTATTATATATAAAGGAAAATACAATAAATGACAGAAATATCTTTTTTTCCCTTTATTACAATAATACCCTTTTAACGCAATCTAAACCCCAATTTTCCATCTTTATCAACTAAACTTTAAGCATTGAAGTTCCAAATATCTGCATCTCAGTTATTACAATAATGATGAGGATTAATATGTTTCAAAAACTTTTGATAACTTTCTATGGATTATATACGTAGTTCCAAAACATGATTATGTTTCAACGTTCTAGAAGACATTAATGTTTCATAAGGTCCAGTGATAATATCAGTATTCCAATAACATGTTATAAAGGAAAACTAAAAATGTAAATGTGAAGAGAGAGAGAGAGAGAGGGGGGGGAGGGAGAACTAGGTCCGATAATTGGTTTTAACCAAAAACCTTGTAATATTATCAATTCATAGACTTATAAAAACTACATATTCACTAATTCATAACCATAGGGAAACGGGATACTAACTCTCTATTAGAATATAAATTAGGTGATTAAATTCATCCCCTCCTATAAACTTAAGTTTATGAGATAAGTAGTGATTAATATAGTATTAAACCTTGATACCACTTGTGGGTGAGATTGATACATTGAGGAGAGTTTTTTAGTGAGAACATAATATAGCATGTTGAAACACCACTCAACTTAAAAGCTTAAGCCTATAGGTTTGGATTCAACTATTCTATATTAACCACTCAAACTTGTTACAATTTTCCAGTGTGAGACTCAATCTTTTTACAACCACACGTGTAAACTCAACAATCTCCCCTTCATGTGTGACTCCATAACCACATTGCTACACTCCCCCTCAAACAGAAGCTTTTTATCAATCTTATGGGCCTTTTCTAAGATCACTTGTGGGTTATGTGGGTTTACCCGCGCAATGCACCTTTGTCCTTACTCTAGGGACTCTCGTTTGTGCCTGTGCCATGAACCTTTTCCCCATACGCCAAGAACTCAGCGTCCATGCTCACACCTTGCACCTTTGTCCGCACTTTAGAAACCCTTGCACAAACCCATGCTATGAACCCTGCACCTTGCACCTCTATCCCTACTATAGGAATCCTTGTCTATGCTTGCGTCACTCCACCATACCGCACGCCACCATCAGCTCTAATACCATGTTAAACTACTACTTATCCTATTAGAGGTCCTGAATTCGAATCTTGTCTCCATCATTCAACTCCCACTTCAATTAAATATTTCAAGTGTTAGGGCCTCACTTATTAAGAGGAGCTTGAGCCCACGCGTGATGAAGTGTGTAAGAGTCACTTCCTATAAGCTTAAACTTTTGAGATAAACGATGATTTAACACTCTCTACCCTTGGCACAGCAACTAACTTTGGTAAACAAAAACAGGACTTAGGCACTTTATTCACTTTATTTAGTTGCAAACTTTGTATGAACAAAAAGAACTTATAATAGAGGTACAAGAAACAGTTTGGGGGGCAATGAAGTAGGTGAAGTGGTTTGGATTTTATACCATCTCCACGGTGCAAAATGGAAAGCAAAATTAAGCTCCATGCTCAGAAAAAATCAAAAGATTCCAGCTCAAGCAACTTTCCGCAGTAAACACTTCACCACATCACCCTCAGTCTGAGGCACTCACAGGAACCAAAGTATCTCTCCAACTATATATCTAATATCATAAGCTCCTCAATATTCAGTACATCCTATGCACTTACTCATTCGAAAGCAAATATTTCAGCGACTTGATCCGTGTAAACCAAAGAGAAACAAACCAGTAAATTAATATGAAAAAAAAAAATGCAACTTAAATTCAATAAATAACACAATAGCAACTAACAGAACTCAGAAAAATTACAAATAAAAACATGCGCGCACCTTTCGCTGATGCGCGTCTTGCGGCGGCGGCCAGAATAATGAGGAGAACTGAAGACCATCGATCCACCTCTCAGACGACGCAGCCATAGAATAGAAACTTATCCTCCTACTCGCAAAAGTTAAACGGTAACCGTTACTGCAAACCGTTACCAATCAAGAATCAAAATATCGTAATTCAACATTCCGGCCCTTGATGTTTCCCTGAGGGCTGAGATCCGTTAGCAACGTGAGATTAAAAAAAAAAAAATGAAAATAATTCTAGAAATATAATTCAAAAAATATCTTCGCCTCTCAAAAGCTTCAGACTTACAAATCTTGTTACTTGTTAGAATAATTATCAGCCAGAACAGACTAGACATTAAATATGATTATATACCAAAAATATTCAAATCGTACAAGCCTTCATTTTTAAAAAAAAATAAAATGAACATAAAATAGAAAAAATAAAATCACTTAGCAACCAGTACCTAACAAGTTCAGCTAAGCTTTGTCTAGCTGATAAATTCAACCAAATCATACAAAACGTAAGCTCGAAATTTCAGATTTTTTCTCTAATGCAAAATTACAGACTGATTACACTCAAACTAAATATAAAACAACGAAAACATCAAAAACAAAAAAAAATCCAGTAGAAACAAAGAAAAAGTACCGGGTATCTCTGCCAGCCGATTTGTCTGAACAAAAACTTCCAGATTTTTCTTTTTCTTTTTTTGGCTCTCTTCCTTTTTCTTGTTCTTTTCTCTTTTAGAAAATATTAAGAGGTTGGAGTTTTTGGTGGTGAGGCACAGAGAGAATATCTTTAGGAGCGCTGCCCTGCGAAGCTTAAGATTTGGCTGCGTACGTGGCAATGATATTTTCCGCTCGCCTTAGAGGCTGGCTGTCACGTCATGTCAGTCTTTACCATCCACATACCCATACATGCCCATCACTCTATACATTCGCAGCATACATACGACATACGACATACGAGAGTTGTACACAGTTCGTCAACCACGAGGGACTGAAACGAACAAAGAGACTCGGACAAGCACTGGAGTGGGCTGTGAAATGACGATAGTAACCCTGGGTTGCTGAATATAATTTGTGGCGTTTCTAAATTAGAATGATTGCATGACACGTGGACAATAAATTCATAAAAAAACTCGGTTGTTGAAGTGGCCGGTGCTAGATATTTTTGCTGGAGTTTGGCTTGACGTCGTACGCGGGTGTATGTCTTCCTTGTGTTTTGACCGTTTGATTGCTTAATTATGGAAAGCCATTATATGCGTCGATGATGAGAGTGATAAATTAAAGAAAAGGTCAAAAAAAATATCCGAGTTGCTGATTACTTTCTGAGGTTTATAATAAATTAATTATACACTCATTTTCATTTTTTTAATCGCACATTTTCTGCTGTGTAGTTAAAATTATAATTAAATTTTGAATGAATTACTAATTTTTTATTGTCACGTTAGAGAGTGCGAACATAAGAATACGGAAATAAGAACATGTATGACATTTATCTTATATATGATAGGTTAGTTAATGACAAAATTACATTGGTAATTTATGTAGAATTCTTGCCTTATACGTCTTTGTTTAGGTCATAGCGGTGTGCATAAGACATATTGGAGTCAATATTTATGATTTTGTATTTCACCTCTTCCAGCATAAAAAAAAATAAATAAATAAAAATAAAAAGATAGAAAATATGTTACTCTTCCTTTGATGGAGGTTATTCTCCTCTTGTTTTCGACTCCAAAATGTCGAAGGTAGAGTTGAGCATAAGCGTCGGAGATGGTTGAAAAATAAGAGATCTCATATTTTTATGTTCATCAGATGAAAACTTTGTCTACCTATGTTAGAATATATTTAAATGACTCTAAAGTTAAGGATTTGATAAAGATAACAACCCCCGAGACAAAGATACCATGTCTTTGTCTGAAACAAATGCACCTCATCTTCGTGCATCTTTATTTTTATTGAAGACCCTTCGGAGTGCAATTGTGCAAAGAAAGACAATAACAATATGAAAACACAAAAAAAATCGCCTTTAGAGCGGGTGTGAAGTGCGAAGAGAAAGGAGAGAAGAAAGTGAAGAGCACAATATCAACGTAGAAATTCATCCATAGAGAGAGAAATGGACGAACAGTACAAACATGGGAGGAAGTAACTTAGGTTTGCATCAAAGAGAAGTAAAAAAAATTATAGGGTTCAAATCGATGCTAGCATTTTCTCTGTTTTCTATTTAACAAAAGCAAACTAAACCTAAAATGATGCCATTTATTAATTATATTTTTTTAAAAAAATAAAGTTGGGTGGGTCGGAATTCGCTAGAGACCAAAACGAACATTTATCTTTACTTTCGACTTTCGTAAAAATTCAAAAGAGAATTCTTGCCCCGCCACATCTATTGTCAAAAAACAACACGTACACACGAGTCGAAACCATATCAACAATAGATCAACGGTTGAAAGACCGAAAATCTGCACATCTTAAAGTTGCTATGGACAACTTCATACAAATTGATTTGCAATTTTGTATGACATTTATAATCCAAAATTGTTAATAGTCTAAATTTTAATTATATTTTCCCTTGCTGATAATATAACACCAATATATATATATGCGTTGTTGAAGTAAGGAACCCAGGTGTAAAAGTATATGCGATGCACCCTAAAAAAGCCCAATTTTAAACTAGATTAAAACGGTATGCACAGAACATACTCTGACAAAGTCACCCACGCATCTGATACTTTAATTTAGAGGCCGATGCAAAAAGCTCGTCGACAAATTTGCTCCCATTTCGGGCTTCTCCGATTGGCTTGTTTTACTTTCTTGTTTTTTAAACCAAATATTTTAACAAGCATGATTGATCCATCCAAATAAATAAATATTAAATGGAACATCAAATGCAATATAGAATGATGACTAATGGCAATTCTACTTTCCTATTACGTTTTGATCCCGTAACTTTTTCAAGTTGCATTTTAGTTTGTATTTCTAATAAGATGTATTTTAAAAATTGTACAGTTTTAAATGCCGATTATTATTATTATTATTTTGAAAAATGTGAAATTTCTTTTGATAAAATTTCATGAGCATAAAGTTCTTACATCACTCTGAAAAATCATAGTCAAAAGTTATGAAGGTTACAAAGTCATCAAAATGACTTAAAGCTTCCACTAACTCATATACAATTACATTTAAGGAATATATCTGCTTCGTGCAGATTAAATATAAGACATGGGTAGCTCAAATACAAATAAAAATTAAAAAAAAAAAAAATTAAAAAACAAGAAACTAAAAATCCGGTCAAGCGAGTTAAGTCCACACATCAATCTACTCAATCCTCAATCCAAAGGCCAGAATAACAAATCTATCATCAACCCGAAGGCCAGGACAAGCTAAGTAATATTCTTACTAAATGCTTAACTGCGTTTTTAAAAATTGTGTTTTCTGTTAACTTTATTTTGAAATTATTATTTTTTCAAACCATAAGTTATATATGAACACATAAGAAGAAGATGGTGACAAGAGCCAAAACTAAACTATAGCCTAAAATGCTTATAAGAAGAAGATGGTGACAAGAGCAAAAACTAAACTATAGCCTAAAATGCTTACTTGTTTTGTTCATATGTTGGCAGATTATATGTTGGTATTGAGACTTGAGCCTACCATATCTATATGTACGAGCAAGCAAGCAATTAGGTGCATTAACTTTTCTAAATATGCCTTACGCTAGAGATTTTGTTAGTTTTTGTGTTGGCTTAATTTAGTTTTAAAAAACAAAGGATACTGTTCACGGGTTCAAACACTGATATACAATGCTCATAATCCAATCTCCACTGTTCATAATGTAGATTCATGTGTTATGAACGTCCCTGCAAAATTTCAGCTCAATCGGACCACAAATGCCCATTGATCGGAGCTGTTGATCAAGGTTTAACATCATTTATAGAATGCTGTTTCATCCATTGCATGCCCTGTCCGGACAGGCCTTCCCCGGGTCCGGATTCCATAAACTTTATTTTTGCTCCGCAAGGCCCCGTTCGGACACCCTGTAAGTTTTAGGCTAAAAAATGTGACTTTAAGTGGGTTAGGTCTAGGGTTTTGTTGGGGGTATATATACATTATTATAGAAAAGAGAGGCACAAATTTTCACCCCCAGGGAGTTCATCGGAGGTTGTGCTAAGAGACATCATATGTGGTGAGCGTTAAATTGAATCTCTTAGAGTTTTAGTTATTCATTTGATAAATCTACGGTTGAGAAGTCTATCGGAAGAGTCTGGTAAAGGAGAATCACGTTAAAGAAGATTGTGAGCAAGGAGACGAGTTGTAAGCTTGTCGATCTTACATAGCCAAGGTCTTGCAAAGGGTCGTAAGTGTTCATAGTGTCTATAATCTCTAGGTAATCTTTTGATAGTGATTTCCTGAGTTTTGCTGCCCCGGAGAGGTTTTACTTTTAGATCGGTTTCTAAAAGGTTTCCTCTTCGTAACCAAAATATATGTGTCTGCCTCTTTATTGCTTTATATATTTTGAGTGATTGAATTGTTTATTGCTTTATAGTATTAATTCCACATAAATTGTGATAAACAAGTTTTTGGAGTCGGCATAGCGTTTTTCATATTTGTTTCTTGTTCTTGCATATAAGCTGGCTGCCCTAACATGCGTTTTATGTTAGAACATGTCTTAGACGAGGAGATTTAAGGTGGCCAACATGTCATATATATTATATGTTATATTGTATTAAAAAACCTTTTATTAAACTAAATTAAAATAGAAATAACAATTAAATGCAAAAGGTTGTCTTCCTTGAAATTTCATCAAAAGTTCTCTCCTTTAATAGAAGAAAGCGCAATGTTGGATTATAGACAATATATGTCTTGACCTATGTATAATAAGCATGTAATTTTTCATGAGTAACAATCATCAGTTATATTTAGAAATTCTGTGAGCAGCTGCCCCTGCTTTTACATCTCTCTCGTTATTTGAGCATTTCAATCTTTTTCTTCAAATTCTAAGAAAGTATTCAAAGATGTCTAATATGGGTTTTCAATTGAAATACTTGAGCAATAGTAGTCAAAAGCAAGTCTTTTTGTGATTTTCTATTCAAGTTTTCATATGTTAATCTTCTCACAAATTCTTCCATTCTAAACTAGTAGTGGGCATACCTTTTGGTGACTTCACCCCTTCCATTAACATGAGTGATCCTTTTGACTCTTGCATCAGACAAATTATAAATGGAATTTTAATTCCATGTCCATGGACTAATCTTAAATTCAACTCCAAGTGGATCAGAGTTGACTTGCCATGAAACTCATGCTTAAAAATTTGTAGTGCGTTGAGAGAGAAAGAGAGAGCACAAAAGATGGTTTTCATTGACTGATTTGCCATAGTGCCAATTTATTTTTCTTTTTTCTGAGCATTATATGGACAAAGGAGGGGGAGATAGTGCCAATCTACTTGCTATTGCTAAATTAGTACAACTAGGGTACCACTTCAATTCACTTGGAAGTGGGGAAAACACGCCGAGATGGGTTTTGCTTAAAACTTTCATACCGATTTATTTATTTTTAAATAAATTATTACTGAGCGTATGCGGCAGTACCAATCAATTATTAGAATTTTCTTTTTAAGTAAAACTCTACTTAGACTAATTTCATCTTAAGTTTTTCATTTGATTTATTTATTTTTTGAATTCATGATCGACTGAAACATCTCAAGGAGAGGAAGAATTTAAGGAGGCTCAACACAAAAAATGGGAGGTAAGTTAGGAAAGTCGAAATTCAAGACTTCAATTATTTTTATTTTAAAAATTAAAGCTGGTAAAAATAAGAGACATAATATTTCAATGAATATTTTAAACATTATATATATAATAATAATAAAACTACTGTATATATCAAGCTTGACTTCTTTGACCACACTGTAGCTTAACTTCATGCGTCCTGGCCTAATGATAGATTAAAAAGATGTAGGATTTTAATTGGCCATTTAGAATGCTAGAAAGCTACAACCCATTGTGCTAGCCACTTTACCATATCCATAATGGCTTCTTTATGAGTGGACTTGTATAGTCGTCCCTAATTTTATTTTTTTTAAAAAGAAAGTATTATAAAACATTCTCCCAATTATGATCTTATCTCTGTGCTACTTCTCGCATGGTGAAGGAGATTGTATTTATAATTGAGTTTGTTACAAATGTTGAAAAATTTATACAAATGGTAAACAATGACAATTAATAGATACATCTTAATAAGATTGATGTCGTATTCGAATGCCCTCCCTCGGTCATGTTCGAATGTCCGAATTCTAAAGCATTTAACTTAGGATTTTTCGTCTGTTTTTTTTATGAAATACTCATTAATTAGCTTAACTTTGTTCCAACTAATTCCACAAAAAAATGAAAACATATTATTATTATTATTATTATTTTATTTGCTTCATGTGTTACATGCCGGGTGTCGGGTGAGAGCCACCCAAGTGGCTGAGGGCCTGACCCAGCTAGGCAACCACCCGTGGCCAGGTATGGTTGCCTAGTTGGGCATGATCCAGCCTTTTATATATATATATATATATATATATATATTAATCTTGAAAAGAAGTATATATATATATATATATATATTAATCTTTAAAAGAAGTGGTGACTACAAAGTCTAGGGATGAGGATAGGTGCAACGAAACTAACCATTGCACCATGCCACCATTCCACGAGATCTGAATCTAAAATCTACGTGTCCTGCAGTTGCTGCCCTAAAGCATCGTTCCACAAGTCTCACGCCACGTGGGATGATTGGTGGCTGGGAACGAAAAGGGTAGTGTGACGGTCAAACCACAAATATCTGGTCCCAGGGGCACCACTCCTTTAGCATCCTTTAGATATTTCTTTTGGGTACCACTTGCTGGAGGACCAATCAGAGCGCGGCTCAAGATATAAACCCGTCGGATCCGGCCTAACACACACGTGGCTCAATGCGATGCGAGGAATATATCTTCCTGGTTGCAGCGCGTGATCTTCCCCCCCCCTCCCCCCAACCCAACTTGCCTCGTGAACCGTGTGGGCCCTACGTTCGCATGGGATGGAGGATCACGGGACGCTGTATGCATGAGTCATAAGCCATTATGTGTAACGTGCATGGGGATGTTAACATGTTATGCGTGCGCATTGGTAATTACTATTTAGTTCATTCTGATGTCAATCACGCTATCTTTTTTCAAACTGACGAATAAGTCCTCGAGTAGATCTGTTTACACATTTCTTTTTGTCCGAAAAGTGAATTAAACAACTTCTTTCTTCTTTTTTTTTTTTTACTATTTGTGCGTATTGGGGATAAAAAAATAAGGGTAAATATAAAAAATTACCCTTATTCCTAACCTCTTCTATTTTTTATTTTTTTCCCTTGTACCGTTCATGAATAAAAAATTAACTATGAAATAACTCATCTTCACTTCAAGTGAAATTACGATGATCATTGTGCTTCGGTAAAAGATGAATGTTGTTATTAATGCATGTTTAGTATTTATAATTAAAGCTCCACTTGTTTCGGTATAAAATAATTTCCTCAAAATAGTTTTTGTATTTTCTGGTGTTTGGTGCGACGGAAAATAGTAGTCAACAAAAAATATTTTTGATTTGACTGAAACAACCTATTTAAATTTCGTAAAATGGTTTCTATTTTTGAAAATCGTAAACCAGTTTTTGAGTTTGAATATCACATTCTCAAATCGACAGATTCAGATAGGATGTCGAAGAGACTCCGCTAGGACTTGACCGGAACCTTGCTGGAAACCCACTGGGATCTGACCGAGATTTAAACGGACTGCACCGGGACTCGGTTAGGACACCGTCAGGACTCGGTCGGGACCTGCCGGTACTCAGTCAGGATACTGCCAAGACTCAGTTAAGATACGACTGGGACCTAGTCTAGACATTTTCATAATTTAAAGTTTAATATGATTGAATACAAATATATGTAAAAAAAAAATGTGAATTTCCATACGCATCAAATACCGAAAAATATTTTTTTAGGAAATCATTTTTTAAGAAAATGTTTTCAACTTTTTTCTACAAAAAATATTTGACATCGAAACAAACGGAGCCTAAAATAGTTGTACAAGCATTGTTTATTCATTTCAAGCTCTCCAAAAGTGAAATGGAGAAGATCTTTGTCTGGTCAATAAGGGATGAGGGTGGGTTATTAATGCTTTCTTACTAAGAGTCTAAGATGGTTGTATGATCGAGCACTTATCATTTATTTCAGGCCCGGCCTCCACTTTGTAATTCTTCACATGTGATCTCATCATAACCATCCTGGCAAGAGTACGTAGAACATTCTAAAGGGACCAACGATACATCCCACTTTGTATTAGTCCGAATGACAGTTAGCTTCTAGTGAGGGTGGAGATCATTAAGCAGCTTGCATGTTTATGAATTTTCAAGAGCGTATATTTGGGTTTTCTTTATGACTTTAAGTTAGTTTATGGTATATTACTCAAAACAAGTCATTGGGGTTTCGTATTATCAATATAACCTATATATTTATACATATAAAAGCATACTATGTACTTGGCAGTTGTCTATCTTATTGGTAAACTTGAGTTTTTTTCCCGTGGATTTCAGGCTCTTGGAGTTATCGTGTAATGCTAAATGTCACCCTCTGTTTTACTTATATTTTTCAAAAACTGATGTAACTTTTAAAATTATTATTGGGTTAAAATTCAATAATAATTAATTTATAACAAATCCAATGATAGTTTTTAAAGTTATATAAATTTTAGAGGTAATTACCTTTTTCCTCCATTAACTACATCGCATTGTCACTTTGTCCCAATAAATTGACAACCCTACTACTCGACCCCATCAAACTACCATTTTGTGCCTCAAACGCCCATTCCATCAGTACAAGACGTTAATTCAGACGATCAACCCGTTACTTTGCCCCCATGAACTACAACGCATTGTCACTTTGCTCTCTTGAACTACAACACATTGTCACTTTGCCCCATGAACTACAACAAATTGTCACTTTGATCGTCTAAGTTAATGCATTTGACTGACAGAATTGGGGTTTTGGACACAAAATGGTAGTTTGATGGGGTCGAATAGTAGGGTTGTCAGTTCATGGGGACAAAGTAATAATGCATTATAGTTAATGGAAAAAAAATGTAATTACCCCTAAATTTTAAAACAACACAAAAAAGACACAAGTATTCGTTTTAGCATTACTTATAATTCATTGTTACCCTATGTACATTTCACTGCCTAAATTGGTATAAAAGCGAAGAGTTTGCCCGACTAGCTAGATGGTTAATTATGGAGCCAACGTAGCTCGTGGGAACAAAGTTTCAAAGATAGTTTGAAGAACTATATCAGTACGTTGCAAATATTTGTGATATATTTTCGAAGTTCATCACTACCCAAGATCATACTATATACCAATGGCTTACGCGCCAAAGATTAATACTTATTTAATTATGTGGACATTGTCACGTCAGCTCGATCAATAGAATGAGTTGCACTCAGCCTATAGGTTGACATTTTGTTTCCCATCAACTTGTTAAAGAGTAATGGTAGGTACTATTTTTTATTCTCATAAAGTTGATGTGACTTTCAAAATTACTATTATATCAAAATTCAAGTATGATTCATCTAAAATTTAATAGTGAATTTAAAAATCACATCAGCTTTAAAAGGATTTTAGGACGATGAAAACATGATACCTACCATTACTCCTTGTCAAAATAGGTAATTGACATTTTCTTATGATTTGAGATTTTGAACACTTTGTAATTTCAAATTTATATGCGCAACAAAAAAATTGGTTCAGCAATAATCCTGGAAAGTGTATATATATATTTTGTCAAAAGAGTACACGTGTATTATGTGTATATATATTTGATTTGGTTGAGAAATTGAGGCTAAGTATATGGAAGAATCTAGAACGACTGACTGACGAAGCGGGTGAGCGATAGGTCCACGGCTCCACGCACTGGGTAATAAAATAAGTAATCATGTGACGACCTGTCGGTGCCAACAAACCGACTTTGGGTAAATAAATTAGTATTAAATCGAAAGGGTAACAGGGTAACGTGTCATCCTTACAACCGCGCTAGCGTGTCCAGATTAGGATGGTGGGCCACCTCTACTGGGCCCATAGACTGTGGTCAGCACTCTCAGCCAATGATAGGGCATCTGAAAGTTCTGGACGGTCGACGATAGCTACACGCACGATGCCTTGTCTGACTTCACTTTCACGTAAATACTAAAAACCACGGGCGCTTTCAAACCCACCAAACCATCCAAGTTTTTACCGATAGTCTTTTTAAGGTCGGTTTGAATTTGCAGTTCGGTAAAATTATGGTGTGAAATTTAAAATTACAAATTAACTTTTAAAATTGTACGATTTGAAAATACATATTTTCTAAGTTTTCAAATCGTAATTTTTTAAAAACGCAATCCTAAAATAATTTATTTTATATGATTTGGTTTAAAATCACACATTTTGTCAATGAAATCAGTGTCTTAAACACATCTTGTGTGAGGAGCTCAACAAGTTTTTGCATCTTCGTGAATCCGCTTTGCTGCATATTCCAATGTGCCGGTAATTCTTTATCTTCGACACCAACTTAACATTAAATTAGTGATCTAAAAATTAAAAATTGTTTCGTTTAATTAAATAAATCGGGTTACAATTTACTTATAATTTTTATATATGTGCCTTAACACCACAGGAACAATACACATAATATTTAGAGTTGACAATTTTTGACACAACTCACGTATCTTATAAGAACCCAATACAAAATTAACAGATTAAGGTTATAGGGTTTGGCACGTTTAATTAAATATGTCAAATTAAAAATGACATATATAATTTTATACCTATATCTCGACACGATTCTTCTGAACAAGAGAATACAAATTGACACCCATAATATGTATTTACTTTGACAGGCTCAAATTGAAACCCTCTTATTTCAATTCAAAGCGTTAGGCCGTAAAGTGGATTCTGTAATCTTGGGCCCAAACTTTTTGCCTTCCTTTTTTGGGTTATATGCATTCGGATCTTCTCGTAGCTATAGGCTATTGGGCTTTGCTCCTGAACAATAGTAATAGCATCTGCATGGAAGTTTCATACACTATGCCTCATTGCCTCATTGCAATATGCCTCATGGAAGTTTCATAATATGCCTCATTGCCTCTTAACATTCTTTTTTAATTATTCATACAAAACTATATATTTTCCAAAAGACGTGTTTTTTTATTGATCTTTTTCCTTTTTTCTTTTTTTTTTGGTGCTCGAAGTCACTGCAGTTATGATTTACGTAATAGAAAAAAATTATAGAAAGTCTCATTGACATCTCAAAAGAGCATCATTATTCATTGACCTTAAAAGAAAGCGTTTATTACAAATCAATAATATCCTTATAAAGTTTATACGTAATGGCTCTTTTGATGTATTGAAGGCTTAATTAATTAATTAATTTTATAGTTTACATTAGATTTTACTTAGTTAATGGTGTATAAATTGTTATGTTATTTAAAATTTGAAATTATGTAATATTATATATACGTTACATGCAACAAAACGAGGCAAATATAGTGTTAGCTAGCAAACCAATAAATAGATAATACATTTATAAAGATTCTCTCAATTTCACTTTAAATGTTGAGTAGCCATTTTATGATTAAGATTTTGTTTGACAATGTATATAATTTTGCATCATTAACATTTGTAAGTATCGTGACAACATGCTCACCATATGGCATCACATGCACCATTAGATGAAAAAAACTAAAATATCGAGAGGATCAGATTTCCTCCACCAGGAACGAAACTACACACAAAGGTAGAACTTTCCAAAATTTTAAAAATTCTACCAAAACTATATGTTTTTATGAGATAAACCCTATAAAATTGAATTTTTACCCCATAATCAACCAAAGTATATTTTTAGAGTTAAGAGTTAAATTTAGATGAATTTTGAAGAGTTAATTATGAATGCTCTAAAGGACGTGACGTCTTTCTCAATTGAAAGAAAAGACAAGAAAATTTATTTGGTTTAACGAAATATGTCTTGGACGGCTTAAAGTGATTATTTCTCTTGCTCCTTATCTTGGAAATGCAAATAATATTATCTTATAATTATTTGGCAATGTTGGTGTGTTAGTCCTAATTAACTATTGGATTAATCATTGTAAAAAAAAAAAATTGGTTGGAACGCTACATCAATGTTAAAAAATATTTACACTATAAAAATGTAATATATTTTATTTCGCTTAATTATTGTTATAATAATCTAGTAATTAATATTTTTTTGATTTATGCATTTATTTTATGGTCTAAAATTTACTTTGTTATATTTAATAATATATATACTATTACAAGCCGCGTTGTTCTCACGTGACGAGATCAGGAGCCGGGGCGTCTCTCTCGCTCCCTATGTCGTTCTTTCTCTCTCGCTCGCTCTTACATAATAAAAACGAACAGAAAAACCAGAGCACACAGAGAGCTACAACATGTAACGATCAATCAGTCGGTCATGATCATAATCACAGGAATGAAGCTTCTCTTTTCTCTACTCATCGTTTCTCTCAGTTTATCCTCTTCTCTTCACCCTACCTTTGCCAGAGGCAGCCAACACGCCTCTCTCCCTTCAGGTCTTTCTCTCTCTCTCTCTCTCTATATATATATATATATATGTGTGTGTGTGTGTGTGTGTGTGTGTGTGTGCGCGCGCGCACGCGCGTTTGGTTGGTAGCTGGGAAAGTGTAGGAAAGAGAAGAAAAGAAATGAAAAATTGGAATCTCAGATTCTTCGTTACTCTTGACTTTCCGGAAAATCAACTGAGCGTGATACCTCAAACTCGGTCTAGTCTAAGTTGAGCTTCTTCAACTTTTTCACCATAGGAAATTAAAGCAACAACAGAAGTAGGATCCAAAATTTTCTCTCCCTTGCTACCTTTGGATTTACGAACCGGAAGATCATTGGTTCCTCGCTTAGTTTAAATTAGGAAATTGTAATCTTGAACTTATAGAATATTAATTTCTAACCTTAAACGGAATAGTTGTTTTGGTTGGGTATTGAATTTGTTATAATTGTAATTATACCCTGATTTTAATAGGCTTCGAATATAGTAGTTATGTGGGTTCTGCACGGCATTTGTTCGAGGAAAATCGGTTTCATATCAGGTATTTATTCATAATACTTTGCTAATTTAGCTTAAAATCAAATTTACCTATATTTGCATGATACTTCTAATATTGTTTCTTAAATAACACAAAGGATCTGTGTCACAGTGATGAAGTTGCTCAAGGTTACATGACTAATTCTGATCTGGAGAAGGCCGTTAAGGCATTCGGGCAAAGATGTAGTAACATTTCTAGGATATATAGGTGATTGCTAAGACTTACTTTTTATTAATGAAACAGTTACTAGACTAAAATTTTCGTCTATGTGTGTGTATGACAATATTTGTAAGTAATGGATTTTGTTCAAATTAATGAACCAATATAAGAAAAATGTGTGTTGTATTGTTTACTGTAGTGATATGCTGACTTGTTTTCTGTTTCTCTCTTTGAGGGATTTTTGGAATGGGGAAGCAGTATTGGGAAGAGTGTGAATGGCGTTCCGCTGGTAATAATTTCACTGAAGTTATTTCCATTTCTTTTAGTTTTCTCTTATATTAAATTCATTTGTGAAAAAACCTCTCCGTTGAGTTGTGAATGATACCTTATTAAGTGCGTGTTTGCCTGTTTTGTTGGTTGTAGTGGGTGATAGAAATTTCTGACAAGCCTGGGGAGGAAGAGGCTGAACCTGCATTTAAGGTGAATGATCTGTTTTTTATGCAGGCACATGAACACACTCAATTGTCATTTGTAAAATATGGGTCTATTGGCATAATCTTGAAGGCTATATTTGTGAAGAATATCCAGTATCATATTGGATTTTTTCTTCTTTTCACATACTATATTTTTGAACCTGTTCAGACTTAAAGAAAAGAGCCCAGTCACTGCTTTAGCTTGAACTTTGGACAGCAGTGCTACAGTATACCAAAAGAGCCAAAAAAGGAAAGAATGTATATAAACTTGATTGCTTTAATTACCAGAAAATTTTATGAATGTAGAAATAATAAATTTGATTTTTTGGATGCTTGCCAAAAACCAAAAAAGGAAATTGGTAGTGGATATAGTTGCAATAGAGCTATGGTTTTTCAAATCTTTTTATGCTTGGATGGCGGCATACAATAGTCCTCATTTTTCTAGTTTTACTGAATTTCTAAACTTGTGTTATTCTTTTTCTTCCTAGTCGGAGTTTCTCTTGTATACTCCCTGTGTACTTGGGTTGCGCTCCTCATCGCTTTCTATTGAGATGATTTAGTTATCAAAAGAGCTATGATTTTTATAACGATACAATAACAATAACAATATTGTTTATAATTTTTATGAATAAGACTATGATTAATATTTCAGTGGTGAAATAGGGATGCAGACATCCATGTCTCTGTGATGCCACAACTCAGAAAAATCATGCACCAAAACATAATCAGTAATCCTAAACGCAATGCAATCATAGCTACACAAGTATCAGCCAATAACACAAAAAGTACATATATGCCTTGTTGTTTTTATCAGTATCCAGCAATTGAGTACTAGCAGTCTATCAGTGGAAGTTGAAAACAATTGGTAAATTTATGTGTAGTGACAAGAAAAAAAGAGCTTTATACCTATTTGTGATTCTGGCTGGTTTTAATGATTCTCTTCTTGAGAATGTATTTCCATTTTTTTGATAGTAACCATTGGCCCTAAGAATGAATTTGCATGTTATCAATCTTCACTCTGATCTGATAATCTGCTCCTCCTCAACATGGTTGAGTGAGGCCTATAAGTTTTACAGACATGGATTTAATGTACTCATCCTTAAGTGGTCTGATCTAGATAAAATTTTCTGTGTATTGTCTACGCTGATACGTTACTTTGCTTGAAAGCATTTTCATACCTTTTTTTGCAAATGAAATTAAGGAACCTGTATATGCTAGTCCAAGAAACTTGGTGACCAATTACTTGATATTGCAGTACATTGGGAATGTGCATGGAGATGAACCTGTAGGCCGTGAGCTTCTATTGTTTCTCGCAAATTGGATATGTGACAATTATCTTGAGGATCCCTTGGTACGTTTCTTTTCTTCTTATTACACGTAAGTGTAATTATTTTAAAGAATTTTGATTCTTTCGGTTCTTTTTGGCTTTCTTTTTTAATTTCTTTTTTTTTTTACTGCCCACACACATAGTTCTTTGGGCAATGTGTTTGCAACTTTGTTCTGTTATGAGATTCCTGTATTTTATCTTCTATGATTGTATCAAAAAGTTTCCTCTATATGCTTTTTGGTAGTTCCTTTATACTACTCCTTTATGCTGCATTGAGTAATGGATAATGGATAGGCTTGAGAAAATGAAGCAACACACACCCTTCAATTTGAGTTTGCCAGACTTGTGAATTCCAAAAAGAGAACATCGAAGATCAAAGTTAAACACTATTAAATCTTTGGATGATTTAATTTTTTTATCTTTTTATTTTATTTTTTTATCTTAAACAAGGAATTTAAAGAAGTCTAAGATCTGTCCCTGATTTAAAGTTCCTCCCAAGTTTCTCACTGAATAGCATATGCACTTCTCGTTTTCTTTTTCCCTTGAAATACGAACTAATCATTCAACCAAATTGAGCCTTATAATGGTTAATACTTTAGAAAGAAACCTGCATTAAAATTAAGTTAAATTTCTAAGTTTCTATCCTGTCCTGAGATCATCACTTTGCATATCTTTATGCTGCTCATAATCGTAATTTGTGTTTTATTTTTCAAGACCCCTGTTTGTTTCATTCCTTTGATTACAGGCTATTAGGTTTGATGAGGCTATGTTTATGCATACACCAGTTATGCAATATTGTGTGGTTTGTAGTATTGATATTGATACTTCTGTAGTTCCATATTATTATATTTTATTGAACTTTTTAATTTATTTGAAATGTTCATTGGTTTTATCAGGCCAGAACAATTGTAGAGAATGTTCACCTTCATATACTTCCATCCATGAATCCTGATGGATTTTCACTTAGGAGGCGTGGTAATGCAAATAATGTTGATCTAAATCGAGATTTTCCAGATCAGGTATCATGTTTGTCACATCAGATTTTCATTTACATGGTTGTTTGACCTAGATTGAGCCATAAAATCATCAATAGGCTCTATTCAAATTGTGATATTATGACTTAGACTGTGGGATATATCGTAGTTTTCCTTAACATCACCTAGGACAGCAGGTCGATGCATCCTAATTAAACTCAAAAAGATTGTAGGATTCATTACAATATTAAATAACATCAGTTAAAAAGAAGTATGACAAATAAAATGCAACAATATTTGTTAGTTGTTCATGTATGTCCTGATTTCAGTCCATTTGACTACCATAATATATTGCGTTAATAACTTATAAAAAAAAATAGTACGTTAATAAGGGTAGTTGCTGTAGGATATCCCCATGGGAAATTAAGGTTCTTAGGATAATAGTAGGTAGGATAAAGGGCTTTAGATTTTAGATATCTTTGTTAATGGGGGTTAGTTTGAGAATTATCGAGCGTTTGCTATTCAAAAAAAGCAAGAGACTTAAACCAGAGGGTGCTTTCTGGTGTTGTGAATGGTAACTATGAACTGCACTCAAGCTTGAACCGGAGTTCAAGAGAGTATCAATCTTGATATTGAAAATGTAAACTGTATGAAGTTTACAAGCATTTTTGTTGTTATAATTGAGAATTGGATTTATATTCTATTGCTAGATATCTCCTGATGTAATCAAGGACTCAAACCTAGAAATCGTATTCTTTGGTCAAGATTCAATTTAGATCTTAAGGCTCCTATCACCAAAAAGTGAGATGCCCAAAAGCTTTTTTTTTTTTTTTTAATATTATAAGTTGAAACATAATGCTTTTACTTTTCGTTTCCATTAAGGTGATGTGCTAATGTTACTTATCAAAAAAAAATAAGGTGATGTGCTAATGTTGAAAGAAATTGACTTGCATGTAATTGCAGTTTTTTCTCATAAATGACGATGTGAATGTGCGGCAACCTGAAACCATGGCAGTTATGAGTTGGTTGAGAAAGATCCATTTTACAGCATCTGCCAGTTTACATGGGGTAATGCTTTGCGATTTCTCATGCCATTAACCTCAGTAGAACCATATCCACACTATTGCCATTTGATATGCATACTTTCTTAATGTTGATTTTACAAGAAATGCTAATGTTCTACCCCCTGGCATGGAAACATATTTACTGAAAACCGTTGGCCAAAGTGTTATACCTTCATCTTGAAAAATATGTTTTTATTTAAGAGCTAAGCAGAATCTTTATATATCAAGGAGCAGCCTCTCCCTGCCATTCTTTGGCTCTCTTTTTATTTTTAGGGATGAGCAAGGACGTACTGAAAGAGTACTGTATAACCTGTGGAAAAAGGGTGGACACACTACGTCACTGAGGACTGAAACTAGCTCCATTGTACAAATTCACAGCATAACTAGTTTATAATTCAATACTTCCCATTATCAGAAATGCTTAATTCTTGAATTTCTATTTTAATCAAAGATATCTTGACAACTTCCAGAAAAAAATAAATAAGAAAGGACTCCTAGTGTTTCTGTAACGTCACTGAATATAGAGCTTATTTATTATCCCTGGATTAAAGTCCACTTATTTGCGTCATACTTGGCTGACTCATTCAATTATACCAGCTTCAAAGATATATGGTTGTCTCACAGGGCTTGGTTCATGTATGCTGTGGCTTTTAGACCTAGTTAATACGTACTCAGATATAATATAGAGAAATGAACTTTAACAGTATCCTCTTTTGTTCACAGGGTGCACTTGTTGCAAATTATCCGTGGGATGGCACTTGGGATAAAAGGTGATGATTTTACATTCATGATCAGTTGTCCAGTGAATATGCTTTGTAACTTGAAATTGCTCTCTGCTTTTATGTTTTCCTGTTCTATCCTTCCAGTTCGTTGTTGCACTTTTATCTGTATAGGATCAATCTTATCATTTTATGTAATGTTAGCCTACCAACTGTAGAAGTTACTTTGTCAATCCCATCCAGCTTATTTTCAAGTTAATTGCATAAATATCTTTTGATTTTCCATTGAAGAGTTATCTATTTGTAACTTAGATATTTCTTCATCTTATTTCGGAGTGTTCCATTTTCTCATAGCTGTAATTTGGGTTCAATCTATATTTATTGTTGTTTTTATTTTTGGTTTTGTTGCTATTACCTGATTTTCCATAAGATTGCAAAGGGGTTTTCACTACTCATTTCTGCAGTGCTGAGTGATTTTGGCTCAGTCAAAGTCTTTTCTAGTGTCATACATGTCATGGTGACCTAAATACTGGGTGTTGGAGCATTGCTATCATTTTGTATAAATTACTGTTCACATCTCTTTGCTTTCAGAACTACTTAAAAAGATGTCCAACAAAATTAAGTTTTAACGGTAATCTCAGGATACATTCTCTTTATGCATCACTGTAGATTTTTGTCAATTTAGCCTTTCCTTTTGCACTTAGTTTTTCTGATTATGTGGATCAATTTCAGGACAACTTACTTTGGATGTCCTGACGATGAAACATTCCAGTTCATGGCAAGTACATATAGTCGCTCTCACTATAACATGTCTTTGAGCAAGGAATTTAAAGGAGGAATTACAAATGGAGCAGCTTGGTATGGCAGCATAAAAGTAATGCTGATTAATTTTTTAATTAAAGAAGTACATTGGCATGCTGATTGTTCAAGACATTTTTGTCTTCTGCATCTGTAGTCATCTGAGTGATCAACTTGTCAGAAGTATTGGTCTTCTCTGTCCTATACTATATTTTTAGCTGTTGTTTCATAAGATTTTTTCTGCAGGTACCCTATATATGGTGGCATGCAAGACTGGAACTATATACATAGTGGTTGTTTTGAATTGACCTTGGAGATAAGTGATAATAAATGGCCGTCTGCTAATGAGGTTAGATATCAGTTTATGTCTCTTCACCTCTGTTCTTTGTACTATTCTTGTTATACTAAAACTTGCATGTTACTGTGATGTTGCTTTTTTAACTCCTGGAAATTCTTTTTCTTTTTGGGGAGGAGGAATTGGAGTGGTCTATGATCAAACCTTCTAGTCTTGTTATTATTATTTTTTAAGTAAAAGAAGTTAATTAAAAGCGCAAGGGGCGCAACCCCAGCACACATGAAGTATATAAGAGAAAATACCTAGCAAATCAAGACCAAGAAAAGAGAATACAAAAATCTACAAAGTTGGTAACATTGAGAAGGGTGTTAGCCAAGATCCATTCAAAGAGGGATTTAAGAAAACAAAGCCTTTGATCCGGGCTCGTCTTCTTGCAATCATTAAAGCTTCTAGCGTTTCTCTCTCCAAATGCACCACATTAAAAAGGAAGGGATTACATTCTAAAAAATATTGATATCATTCCGACTGACTTTTCCTTTCCAACATGCCAGAAAATCCACCCTTTTAGGCATAACCCACTCAACTCCAAACATCTGAGAAACTGTATTCCACATATCTTTCGTGACATTACAATGAAGGAGATGATTTGGGTTTCCCCACTCTTTTTTATACATACAACACCAATTTATGACTATGATGTGACGCTTGTGGATATTATCCAAAGTGAGGATTTTCCCTAGGGATGCTGGCCAAATGAAAAGGACCAACGTCAAAGGAGCCGTAGTCCTCCAAATGCTTTTCCAAGGGAAGGATAGAATGTTACTTTGAAAGTATTAACCTAATTAATGAAGGTCCCTTTCAATTACTACATAATTTACTTATGAGGAATAGCACCAATTTTTTTTTTGATAAGTAGGAATAGCACCAATTTTTTACCCTTAGGTTTTAAATTGTAGGTGCAATATGTGATGATCTGTCAGTGACTTATGTTTTACTTGGTATTGTCATACTTTTATCTAGATTCCTGTAGTATTGAAATCAGTTTTCTGCCAACTTAGATTATATATTTTGCTGTTACAATTGATAGAGATTAATAAACAATCTTAAAATTTGATTGGTTATAGCTCTACATGATATTTAATAAGTGATTGATGATGTCTATTATCTCTGACCAAATAAACTATTGAACAAAAACAGGAAGGGAGGTGGGGTGGTGTGGGGTGGTGATGATGTAGCAGGGAAAATTGTCTTAGCTCACTCTTGAAGGGTTAGAGGCTTGCTCAAATCCAATGATGAGCAGAGAATCCTCTTGAGACTCCCCAAATTTTCCGTATTTGAGTAGTCATGAGGAGCCCACCAATCCTTTTGAGCATTTATTATAACAGATGCTGAAGAAGAGGCTTCCATAATGTCTTTGGTCATAACATTCTCTTGGAAAATCAAGTTGAAACTTGACATGAAAACAATCATTATATCTAACTTTATGTAACTTCTGAGCATGATAACTCCATTGTTAAACTATATTTTAAAATTGAGGAGCACAATGCCCTGCTCAAATTGCATTTTGTGATAATCTGTAATCTATTGCATGCCTTATGTCGATTTTTTTTGAAGGAACTGTTGCTGATGTTGTTCAAATTATGTGATGATGATTTGTTAATGTTATCAGAAATTTAGAATATATGTAACATCTTATTAGTTATCCAAAAAAACAGACAAAGCTTAGTATAGGTATTTTTGGCTTATGCTTGTCTTGCATGGTCAAGTTGACTCAGTTTTTTCTTTTTAATGAATAATAATTTTATTGAAAGAAAAGAGCAAAGCCTTTGTACACGAAAAGTATACAAGAGAGACCCTTACCCTAAAGGCGTTTACAATATAAAAAATTGATTCATTTCTTTAGCACGTTGGACTTACGGTCCTCAAAGAGATACTGATTCATTTCTCTCCAAATACTCCACATTAAGAAAGCCAGAATAACTTTCCATATGGCCTCTTTGGGATGTCCTCGCCCTGGGGTTGTCCAACAATGAAGCAGCTCTAGAATGTTACTAGACATAGCCCACGAAATCCTGAATAAGCTAGGAACCAAGTGCCAAAGATCACTAGTGTACTCACAATGAATGAGAACGTGATTTACTGTCTCCTCATTCTTTTTGCATAGATTACACCAATTTACAAGAGTGAAGCCCTACCTTCTAAGGTTATCAACTGTGAGAATTCTACCCAAAGTTTCCGTCCATATGAAGAAAGCAATGCAGGGCGGGGCCTTAACCTTCCAAACACTTTTCCAGGGGAATGGACAAGGAAGTTGGCTCTCAAAGTTACTTAGGCATTCTCTATCATACAAAAGAAAAGAAGAAATATTGGTATTCTCTTGCATGTTAGTTTTATCTCCTGTAATCAGTAGTTTAGATGGTTTTGTTGCTGGCAAGCAATTGTCTTATGTTAATGTCCTCCTCCCACCACCACGCCTTTTTTTTCTGCAATAATTTTAATGTTGTTTAATTAAAGTGTGACTTTGTGTAATTAATTAATTGACTTTTATCTCACTATCTTGTTCTTGTCTTACTCTTATCTAGTTGCTTAATGGATCATCTTCTTTACCTTATGTCAACATGCAGCTTCCTACTCTTTGGAAATACAACAAAATGAGCATGCTTAATCTTGTTGCGAGCCTTGTGAAGGTATGCTGTAGTTTGAATGCTAACCTTTTTCATATGAAATAGCATAGACTATCTGAGCCTTGTGAATGATAACATAGACCTAAGTGTTCCTTGCAGTTTCTGTAGTAGATTATCTGATGAAATAATTATCATGGTGCACATTCCATGATAAATACTTGTCGAAAAATATTGGCCTAGATCATATACTGTATATGACACATTTAGAATTACCATTAGAGCAGGGTTACAGGAGTTGGAGAAGATCTACTTGTCATGGGGTGGATGCCTAACTCTAATCAAGAGTACGTCTACCTACATACTTCTTGTCCCTTTTTCCTTTACCAGCTGGTATAGCTAAGAGATTGGAGTGTCTCCGAAGAAACCTTTTTTGGGATGGACTTGGTGGTGAGCATAAGTTTCATCGGGTGAACTTGAAGACTATATGCTCCCCATTTTCTAGAGTCGGGTTGGGAGTTAAAAATCTCATGATGTTCAATAAAGCTCTACTGGGGAAATGGCTCTGGAGATTTATGCAAGAGGAGAATTCTTTTAGAGATCTCTTTTGGATTGGGCTGTAATTTATGTTCCTAATTTCACCTTTTCGAATCTTTTAGATCTAGTTAACTTTTTAGATTTTCGACACCTTTAGGTCGGGTTGCATATCTTGTATTCTCTTTGTGTACTAAGGTTTTACCTTTTTTTATTCAATAAAGTATTATTCATAAAAAAAAAAAAAAAAAAAAAATTACTATTAGGCTGTTTTAGTTATGCAATATTTTTGTATTGTTGATTTCACAGTGCATGAATAGTTTATCCATATGACTTTATCTCGTTAGACAGGAGTACATGGAAGAATCTTTTCATCGGACAGTGGAAGGCCACTCCCAGGCTCTATTACTGTAAAGGGTATAAATCTCACGGTATGTTCGGTCTAAACTTCAATCATGAATTGTTAAACATTTAAAGCTCTCTTCTAAACTTTTATTCATTAATTTGACAAAGTGGCGGTTGAGTTCTTCTTCTGTTTCATAAGGTGCGCTTTGGTGTCTCCTAAACTTTATTGACAGGTCAAAGCAGGAAGAACGTTTGCTGATTACCATCGCTTGCTTGCTCCAGGAGGGCGATATGAAGGTATTGTACTTCCTAACCATGATTTAAAGTTCCATGTGGATATGAATTTGGCTAATCTAGTAAACAAATGGATAGTATATATTGATATATATATATATATATATATATATAATGGACGAGAAGATATGTAGGTACCACAATGATAGTAAAAAAAAAAGGGCCCCTAAATTCTCAACTATCTGACCACTGCATTTATGAATCGAGATATATGTGCCGTCTTGCTTTATATGCATGCAACAATTTTCTTATGTTTCCTTTTGTTTCAAGATAGCATTTCTGATCTTGATAAATCGACTTTGATTGCAGTTATAGCCAATATGCCTGGGTACAAATCGAGAAACACGTGTATCTGGTTGGAAGAAGCTGCAATGACATTGGATTTTGTTCTTGATCCAGAAGTCATACTCATGGGGAATCTACCACGAAGTGGCTATCCGAGCAGGCTTGAATTTGTTGACTTTCTTTGGGGTTCCCACCTGCGAGTTTTTGTGATTTTGATGATTGTTGTAGGATTTCTTTATCTCTTACTTCTTCGGAGAAGGAACACTAACCTTTCAAAACATAGACACTTGGGAGGGCAAAAAATTGCGGGTGGGGTATAAGCCTCTTAATTTTTTTTGCCTTTGCGAAAGCTGATATATTTTACATCAGGAAAAATACAAAAATTAAATCTTTCCCCTTCATTAGAAAGCATCCTTTTTTTTTTGGATGAATGATTAAAATTTTATATAAACAAAACAAATCTTTAAGCATCCATTGCTTGGCTGCTGCAAGTTTGTATTATCATATATGTTTTGTATTTCTTGTATGAGTAATACTAAATATTGACTCCCATCCCACTAGGTTGATGTGGCAATGTCCATCGGCCATTGGATTTGATCTCAGTAAAATGGGAGTTGAGTATGTAGCCTTCTTACTCTTCTTGGATATAGCCAGACTTCTATTTTGTTTGCTGGACCAGAACAATTCGTATCTCCTATATCATTACTGTAATTTATAATACAGATTTGTAAAGGAAAAAAAAGAAGAAAGAAAGGAAAAGGAAAGAAAATAAATAATTTATAATATCGATTTATTTTAATAATTACCTAAAACCCTCCTAGGGTTTCTCTACTTTATTTTTTTTTCCTTGGGTTTTGATTTGTATTACAGGAAGTACATGTGGTTTTGATAAAGACCAAATTAGTCTTTCTGTCAATTGACCGTTAGTTGACTTAACGGAAATGATACATGGACCAATTAAATTTGGCCACTTGTCATGTAATTTATTATATATATATATAATATTTTTTCAGAAAAACAAAAAATAGAAAAGAAGAAAAGAAAAATTGGGGTTGCCGAAACCCCACCCCCTTGGCCCCTTAGAGCCACCCCCAATTTTTCTTCTTCCTTTTTATTTTTTTTATTTTTTTGAAAAAATATATTTTTTTTTTTTTATAAAAAATAAATTACATGACACGTGGCAAGATTTAATTGGTCCACGTGTAATTTCTGTTAAGTCAACTAACGGTTAACTAACGGAATGACCAATTTGGTCTTTATCAAAATTATAGGTATCTCCTGTAATACAAATTAAACCTAGGGAAAAAAAAAAAAAAAAAAAAAGTAGTGAAACCCTAAAGAGTTTTTAGGTAGTTAACCCAAATAAAAAATAAAAAATGTAAGATTAGTCAAAGATAAAAAATGTAAGATTAGTCAAAGACTTGCTTAAGATATCTGGTGTGAAAGTAAAAATTACCAGAATTTTAATTACCTTAGACTAGAGTAATAGTTGTGAAATAAAAATATTATTTCTAGCATTTATTCTTTGAGAAATATTAAAAATTATATTTTTATTTTACAACTATCTCACAACGTTGATGTGGCAGTCACAACTAATGCTTAGAATTTTTTTATAATAAGAATTGATTAAAGAGTTAGTTATGACCACATTAGTATTATATAATAATTGTGATAAAAATGTATTAATTTCTAGCATTTCTCTTCTTCCCTACACAAACGTCAAGCCACGGAAATCAACATAAAACAAGGGACGTGGGAAAACGTCAGAAAGATAACCTCTTCATTATTACTTATTGCATGAGAAAAGAGACGTATGACTGAGTTGGTATACAGTGACGCAAAACCTGCATACTTCCAAGTATGTAGAGCCACTGGTTAGCTGCAACCATAAAATTTAAGCACAGAAACCCACTTTGAGTAGGGCTATTTCTATGAAGAATTACAACATCAGTTAACAAGTTCAATGATCTAATTGGTTTCAAGTTCTGACGATGCAATTTCAATATAGAAACCCCAGAAACAGTATCTGAAGAGAGAGCTAGCTGATGATGCTTTTCCTGATTTAAGCTGATAATTTTTGAAGGAGATGAATTCAACATGGTGAGCTAAAGTTGATCCTTGAAAGAGGTTGGGTTTTGAGAAGATGGGGTATTCCTTTGGGCAAGTATTTGTTTTGTCCTTTCAAGAACACCAAAGAAAATTGAACCGCCAAGACCTATCCACAGCACTCTTGGTCCAATACCCTGCAGAAAAACACCCAAAAACAATGTCATACTTTTGCAAGATATTTTAGTCTTGTGCTATATAACTTTCACTACACGCAAAATGCCATGTTTAAATCGAGAATCACCGTACTAGAACACAAATTTCAATTTCAATGAAGTCGGGATTTTTTTTTTTTTTTTCTTAATACAAATGATTCGTACGAATACTTCTGCAACTACATGCAGTAGTTCAAATAAAATGACCATCATTTATTTGTTTCCCCAAAATGATTAGAGAATGAAAGCATTCTTGTACATGTTTCTTCATTGTACACTTCCTTTCACTAGATCAAAGTGGTGTGATGTAATTGTTTGATATTTCACAAATGTGAGAGAAAAAAGAAAAGAAAAAAAGAAGCAATAAATCTGGTGGCTTGTTTGCTGCCAGAGTACGGGGAAAAAGGGTGTTACAAAAAATCTTTGACATGTTCCAGTATTCCCAAGTTAATTACTGCAAAGTTTGGGCCAAAGCTCATTAGCAAACCATATCCAACATCCCTACATTGTATAACATTTACTCAAGCTACTCAGAAGAAGAAAGTGGCATATCCTGTTCTGTTGAGGACTCAAACACAAGATCTTCTATCTGTATTATTATTCCATTTAGATCAAGATTTCCTAATGAAGGGCATACAAAATAAAGTGAGAAAAACATTAGAATAGTAGGATGAAATTAAAGCTTATAAAGATACCATATCTCCACTATTTCCGTCATCGTTATGGATATATTAGCAACTAAGGCATATTTAGGAAAGCAGACGTATAACCTCAATGGAGTTTTCATAATTTATTTGTGCAACGAGAGAAAAAGGAAATGGATACCCCACTTTGATATCATGTTTTTGGGGTACAAAAAAGATAACAAAGATTGGACAAACCTTCAGAAGAGCACGAGTTCCTTCTTCTTTCACAATAGTCCTAACACAATCGCAAATCCCATTGTACTGGTTTGCTGACCCCTGCAACAGGTTCACAGAGAGAGTGAGAGAGAGAAACTATTTACTGATTTCCTTCAAAGAAGAAAATGAGAAAGCAGATTTTCAGTACCTGAACCATTAATCTTGTTTTGATCACATCAAGAGGAGTAGTTACAGCCCCAGTTATTGCTCCTAGAGTAAATGAGATTTTACAGGAGATTTTCATAAACGCAAAGCATTACATATAAGCATAATAAGCAAGATATATGCACTGGGACACTTATAGCAATGATATTAAATGCATTACAACTTAATTTATTTCAATATATAATGGAATAAAAAAGATATTGATCAATACCTTTTGATGAGGTCCCATGTTTATGATTGTTATATTGCTAAGCTATGGTACATCTGGTGGTGCAATTTCAAAATTCTCTCGCGCTATCAAACAAAAAGCACGCAGGTTCAAGTCTAGCGAACATCCCTTGAGTAGTTCCCTCTTGTATTATCGAATAAATTGCATAACATGAATAAGATGAGGCTGCTATACCCAAATTATTTTCTGGAAATCCCAAATTATTTCTAGTTTGATGATTTATTTTTTTAAAATATTTTTTGTTTTTGGTTACGTGTTTCTTTTAAATAGGTTTTGTGTACTTGGGTGTGCCATTTGGTTCTTAATGAAATTTGATTACTTATCAAAACATTTATTGGCAACTTGGAAAAATTTGGGAATACAAAGGTGAGTAACTTTCTTTAGGGAAACAATTTTTTGTTCAATGTTATGTTTTTTAAATGACAACAGTATATTTACTTCGAAACTAGTCATAACAGTGAAGGATGTTATATTATCAACAAACTCTAAGGACTCATTTGGTTTGCGAAATAGACTCCTGAAATTGAATAGCTATTCCATATGAAGGTATTCTTTTATTTAGTAGAGGGCCTATTCTTAGGAATAGCTATTCCCATAAGAATAACTATTCAGCAATGGCGGAATAAATGTTTTCCAAAAAAAAAAAACCAATATCGGTTTTTATTTTCTTTCAAAGTTAAAAAAATAAAAACTAAAACAATAAATCATGGAAATCAGTGGGTGGCTGCTGGCCACCCTTTGTTCTTTTTCTTTTTTTTTTTTTTTCCAATTTGAAAGAAAATAAAAAACAATATGGTTTTTTTTGGTAATTTTGATTCAATTGCAATTATAGTATATGTGTTGTCACTAAAAGGAATAGGAATAACTATTCCATTCCATCCTCCTCTATTCCCAGTAATAACTATTAATTTTCCTAACAGAATACCCATTCTAAGTACCAAACGAGGCCTATAAGTGAGCATATTCAAGCTAAACCGCAAGAACAAACAACCGGAAGAATCGCAAAGATAAACTCAAAAGTTGTTTGGGAAGTTAAGTTACCAGCAAAAGCACCAATTATTGCATTCTCAGGATCGTTCAGTTCTCTTCTTGCCTGAAGAAAAGGTAAACCTTAATCACTTTTACATATAATGTAGAAAGACTAATTAGCAGAATATTTGGAAAAGAAAATGTAAATAGAATGAAGTTGCTCAGCTTTTGTGGACCATGTTCAAACATTCTCTAGCTCTGACTTTCCATTTTTGAGGTTTTCTAATTTAGATAACTTCCTTTTCTTTTCTACTTTAGTTACATATTTTTCATTCTTCTCTGGATGACTTAATTTTCTTTATTTAGACTAATAAAATCCTTCCTCACGTCCTTCAAGTAAAGAGAATCCATCTAGGAGTGGACACAGTTTGCATTATAAGGTAAACTTACCGCTAACCTATATCCTATTCGGAGCTGCTCATAGATGCAGAACTGCATGGCATCGAATGGCAAATCCCGCAATAAGAAGGATCCATACCCCTACAATCTCAAAAAAAAAAAGGTCAGGACATATGCACAAATGAAACTCATAAACTAACAGCAAGTAGAGTTCACATATATAAAGATTTACGTTAGGTCATGACAAAAGAAACCTAGTTTGATGCTTGCCTAGTCCTGCACAGAACATCAGACCCTTATCTTATAACAAGTGACCTAAGGTATCCCCCCAAGGAGAAGTTTGCAAGCATCAACCATGTAACCTAGATTGAAGACTGGGAAGATAAATCTTAAATGAGAAAGGTGAGCATTATATACCACATAAAGGCCTTTAAAACCCTCCTTAGCAACAATGAGACGGACAGCATCAGGGGCTGAAGCAAATTGCCCGGTTTGCATCCTTTGCTTTACAACCTGAGAAGAATTCTAATGGTTAAAAACCTAGAAAGCAAGAAGGGAAGGGGTACTAAGGCGTAATATTAAGTACCTCTGTTGGCACACGGACAAGAGAAGAAGCAGCACCTCCAATTGCACCTGCAGTCTGAATGAAGTCTGAATACCTACTAAGATAACAAGCAGGCTCTATCCAGTACATTGAAAGTGAAAGTTGTTTCTATTATCTCTATTACAAGAAACGAGATCTGAAATGCGGCAAAATGGTTCTACTAATCCTAGGATAAAAAAAATGATACAGGTGAATAAGAAATCCATTTTCATTGTGATGAAGTCCATCTTTAAAGGTTTATGGAAAGGACCACATCAGGTACCCTCAGGTATATACCCAAGTAAGAACAGGATAATATATTCATCTACCATAGGACCTTGAATATTGGAATACAAAGACATCTCATCATAAACAATGCCAGTAAAAGCATGCAGTAAAGAGCCATCCGGTTATGTCTCTAGGTGTTGAACCAGAGACATGAAGCTCTTGCCTTCATTGGGGTTGGGTTTTTATGGATAACTAGGGAGGGCTACCCTTCATTATGTAGCCCATTGTACCCTTAGCTACAGGCGCAAAAATCCTGTGTTGATGCAGTTATAAAGTGTCAGGTCAATGAAGAAACTTTTGCTACGACAGTCTAGCAACATGAAGATTGTCAGTTCTCGTATATGGTCAGTTAGAATAATTACCAAGTGAGCTAATGCACTAAGGTTTTCAGGGAAGGACTTCAGCAATTTCTGCTTTGTAGGTTCGTATACGCCAACAAATATAGCAGAAGCCCTGTGGAGAATAGAGAAGTATATCAGCCATGTCTCACATAATAAGGAAACGTAAGCATTTAATGAACACTGGAAAGATAGGAAAAAATAATTAGAAAGTGTCCTCAGAAATGTTCTCAAGCATTATGTAGATTCATGAGCACTTTTTCAAGCATTCAGCTTAAAAGAATTAAAAAAATTCAGGCTCAAATGTGGCATCCCTAGCCCCTCAAATAAGAGACAAACAATGAAATGACCCACACTCTGTATTGTGGAAGACAGTTCATGAAGCAATAGAAAATTCACTAAGAATCAAGCCTGCATAAAGACAAAACAAAATCACAGCAAAAAATACTATAAAAAATTTGAGCATGAGGATATTGAAGATTGAAATATTTATTAATAGGTTTTTACTCGAACAAACAATGTATCAAAAGATTAAGCAAATGAGTGAGATGTCTTGCTATATCAAAACAAACTCTTATCATGGAGAACTGGTTTCAAAATTTTATTATACAATCAATAGTTGGGGCAATGGTCTGAGGATGAATAGGGAAAAAGGATTCTTGCACCCAATGGTAAGTAGTAAGCTAGGCTTTCCTAAGTTGTGCTTATCTTGCATAAGGCTTTACTCAGTTGAGTTAACTTGCATAGTTGTTTGTTAGGTTTGACCAAAAAGTTAGGATCTGCATTGTCATGTGAAAAACGTATAGAAGAACTAACTACTTTTATTGAAATGTTGGAGAAATGCATATATGCAAATTAAAGTTTACTCACGGTAAAACACCAGCAATGTTTCCAGCCAATCCAGAATACAGACCCTTCAAAATAATTTTTCCTCCACCATGGGCAGCCTGACCAAAGAAGCAATGGTTATAGCTACTAGCAACATTTCAAGCAAGATCAAGAAGGTTTGATGTATTATAGAAAATCAAGTATTCTATAGTTGATCATGAACATGTTGACATCAATTGTAAAACAGCCAAAACATGAAAGCAAAAGGAATAAAAAACAAGAAATGGATCCAGTGAAAGGAGTTGTACGATCTTTAATCTAATGATTCCCTTTTGAGGAATGAATTGTGACCAATAGGAAAATGCTTAATTTAACTAGCAAAGCAAGTCAAGCTGTTTGCAATAAAACCAAACTAGTTGAATAAAGAGTACAACATCATCCAAAAGTAGAAAGCAAACAACATATAGAAGCAAATGCATTTCATAGAAGTGGGATCATTCATGTAGACACAGTGAGTGGAAACAGCCTTGGCACTAATAATTTTAGCCATTATCCACCTGGTTTTTTTTTTTTCTAATTTAATTTTAGTCAACAACAAAATGCAACAGATGAACAAGAGAACAACCAGTAAAATTGACATGCCTGTAATCGAGTTTTTATGGTATCAATTGGATATAATGCTGTTTCCACAATAACACCAGCAACGCCTCCAGCTATAACACCCTCTGCAAAACCCATAATTTGCTTTCTGATTTCATTGTATACAAGACACATCTTTACAATAATAACCAATAGCCAATCTTAAATTACATGACTGGAACCCAGATCAAGGGTGATAATTTAACCTAGAATTGAAATAAGGAAATAGTTATAAATTGTTAAATGTCAAGGGTGATAATGTCAGACATGCTTATTCCGCCAAATTCTCTTCCAAGGAAAATGAGTGTTGTTATAGGGAACAAGAACATTATAGTAAGATCTAACATCAAACGACCCTTATTGCCAGAATAGCATGACCCAATTAATTTATGCACCAATCATACTCAGACTTTTGTGCAGCAAATCTCTCCTACATTTTATCATAACTTCCTCTCTCAAACTGGAATACAGAACAGAGTTGAAGTATAAAACACAATCAAAAGGAGAAAATTGTGAAGTATAAAACATAAGTTGAATAAGCTGCTTGCCATTAAGTCTACAATATAAATGGACTCTTTCTTCTAGTTAACAAAAGTGTATTCCAATATATTCTGAGAAATACAAAACAAAGGATCTTTACATTTTTTGCACATTAATGGCTACAAGAGAGAACAGTCGGTCATCAGATCACTATGAAGTTTAACAATTAAGGGTTGCATCTAACCTAGTTTCAACCATAATAAATAACATTACATACCGTAGAAAACACGTAAAAAATCAGTTTGCTTGCTCTCTCCTGCAATGACTGATGCAATCTTATCTGACTCCTTTTGGGAGCTACGCATATTGCACACCAATGCATCTGTAAAATGAAATTGTTTGTTCAAAACATGGACACATGCACACACACACACACACACACACACACACATTATACATGATGAAAAAACTAAAATAAGTTAAATACATAAAACAACTTAAATAATGTTTCATTGGCAACAATGGCATTTAAATAAATATTCTGAAAAATGCATTAATAAAATGAACTGCAAAATCTATTAAATAATTGCATGATATACAAGTCAAGTAATATTTTAGAGGAAATTACACTATATCCACTTATGGTTTGGGTCGAGTTCAAATTGCCAATTTGTGGTTTAAAAAGTTGTACTTCACTCAATTGAGGTCTGATTGTGTTTGCTTTTGGTTCATGAGTTTAATATATTGAGACTCTAACAAGGTTGTTATGTTTTATGGTTCTTTTGAAGCTACATGATCTATACCTGCGAGTTTTAACAAGTTGGCCTGAAATTTTTTTAACAGATGTAACCTCAAATAGCTTAACTGCAACTTTTTAAACCATGGTTGGCAATTAGAACTCGACCCAAATCATACCTTGGTAAAGTGTAATTAACATATAATTTTAAGCATTAATAGAAAACAACCAACTACGCTCATGGTCATATGTGCAGCACTAATTAGGTATACATTTGGAGATACTTCTGTAGATATAATCCCCTATTTTCTGATAGCTATCTCTCTCTGAACTCTGCCATTCTGATTCAGATTTTATTATCTTTTTATTTTTCTTGAGAAAATCATCCACAGAGATTGAAGCTATAAATAAGAGACTTCTGAAGATGTCTTCAGTTTGGGCAATCAGATTAAATAAGGGATGATCAACTTTGGTACTGACATATTCATTATTTTTAGCGTTAGATATCAATCTCTTGCCATGCTTGATCCAGTGTTCCAAAAAATAATTTATGAAAAGCTTGAGAGAACATTTTGGTTTAGTAAACAATTCAGAAGTCATATGTAAGAACCATTATCCAAATTTGAAGATATGATGGTCCTCTGATGATTTCGCAAAAGATGTGAGAAAATCTAAGAAACTGAGATTTTGAATACTATGATCAATTTTTATATGGTTCGCAGAATAATGAACCATAGTTGTATTAGGCTCCACCATGTACATTTTCTTTATTATTTCTCCTCGAGTCAAAGATTATGCAAATGATTGTATTCAAATTTTGGTTTCCATTCCTGCATTTTCTCATTAACCAAATAGAACATAAAACTTTAAGCACCCATTCCTTCATCAAACTAGTCTATCAAAATTCAAAACCATCATCATAATCGGCTCTTCTGTAACAACCCACTAACACTTTTAAAGCTATACTATAAAACCAAGCATAACCCGTTTGGTTTCCTCGAAAACCAAGTAAAAGAAAACAAACCAAACCTAAAAAAAACTTCTTTTGCTTTGCCAAGATTTGTTTTAGCTACCCATTAGATCATGTAAGTTAAAAACGTTCAAAAAAATGAGGGGAAGTGTAGAAAAACAAAAACAACAACAACAACAAAAACTAAACATAGAAAGTGAAATGTACCAGCTGAGTCTTTCTGAGAACTTTTCGCATGCATTTCCAGTGTACGAGGATTTATCAAGGTCCAATATTGAGCTGCTAAACTTAAATCTCAGTGATTATAACGAAATCGACGAGAAAGTGGGTTTTACCTTCACCGATTCCGAACCAACAAAAGAGAGAAATTTTAACAGGACAAAGATGGCTCATATCACACGTGTCCGGTTGTTTGGGTCTTAGCTTACTCAGTAGTTCTTTTTTTTTTTTTTTTTTTTTTTTTTTTTCAATTAAGAAAAAAGGGGTTACAAAAAATTGAACAGCCACACATAGGTGAACACCCTAACAACAAAACTCAAATAAAAAATGCAGTACAAAGACATATACAAAACCAGACAATCAACAATGGTTTCATTTATGATCCAAGATGAGGGTGTTAGTGACCGAACTCGAGATCGGTTCGTATAAACTTGACTCAATTATTAAATTAGGTGCTTCGTGAACACAAATTTTAGCTCAAATATTAAACGAAGCAAGCTCGGCTCGGTTAGGCTCGTGAGCGCATTCGTATAAGGTTCGACTCACTTATTTTTTTATTAAGTAACTAACAATATATAGCCAATATTACTTAATAATAACAAATATTCTATATAACTTATTTTAATATATATATATATATATAAACATCATTATTTTCTCTCTCTCTCTCCCCGTCTTTCCATCTCTGATTCTTGCTCGTCTTCTTCACCCAAACAAAAACAAGCTTTCTCCACTTAGTTGCCATCAGATAGAGAGAGAGAGAGTAATCATTAAAAAGACTTAGATTCAATTAGAACAAACCCAAATGAAAAGAAGAAAATCAAGCAAAAACTATTGAGAGAGATTGAGAAAGGCAAAAACTATTGAAAAATCAAATAGACCCAAACACTTTGGATCACTGCTTGTCTGGTGAGTGAGAGAGAGAGTGGGAAATGAGAGTTGGGATGAAATATGCGCTGTGACTGGTGAGGAAGATTGAGAGAGAGACATTTATACATTTTTTTTTTAGGGGACGTTGTCCCATTGTAGTTTGAATACAACTGTTAACTTGTCTCACATTGCTAATAAAACACAAATCCTCAAGTTTGCTTATCTATAAAAAGATGCATATCATCTCTCTTTGAAACCAAGTGTCTTGCTGTATTGATTTAGGCTCCATACTTGGCTAGCCATGCTAAGTAAATGTTCATATGCAAGCTGGCTTCTTGAGCCATTTAAGAGTACTTGAAGTTTAAATTTATACATAAAAAAATAAATAAATATAAGAGTTAGTTCATGAGATGGCTCAGCTCGACTTATTATGAACTCGAGCTCAATTTTTTGGTTCATTCTTAAGCTCGGTTCAAGTAAAATTTAAACGAGATGAGCCCGAACAAGTGAAGCTCGCTTAGACTCGGCTCGTTTACACCCTTATAGGAACCATAAACAAGTTGGGCTTTTTTCAAGGGCCGCATAAGGCGGTGACAAATAGCAAAAGAATTCGGTAAAAAGTCACATGCGGTAAAAGCAATAACCGCCTTTAAGTGATTGTTGCTAGGGGTGTCAAAAATAACCGGGAAACCGGAACCGGGACCGGAAAACTGGGAACCGGAAACCCGGGACCTGGTTCCGATTCCGGTTGCAAAAAATAAAAATAAAAATCGGGACCTCAGTTTCTGTCTCGGTTTTTGGCACCCGGTCAAAACCGGGAAAATCAGAACCGGGTATTATTTTATTAAATAATATTTATATATTATTATATTATTTATATATATTTTTTTTAATTCTTTTACTCTTAGTATCTTACGCAATACGCAGTGTTTAGGAGTTAGCACCTTAGGTTTTGATTCTTTTGAAGGTTTTCGGTGTTTTAATATATATATATTTTAATTCTTTTACTCTTAGTATCTTACGCAATACGCAGCGTTTAGGAGTTAGCACCTTAGGTTTTGATTCTTTTGAAGGTTTTCGGTGTTTTCCCCCGTAAGTGACAAGTCCCAGGCTCTAGCCCGCAGCCCCTTTGAGTTTTCTGATTCACGCCGCCGCCCGCCAGGCTCCAGCCCCGCCTCTTCAACTCTTCCCCTAGTTTTCCCCTGTAAGTCCCAGGCTCTAGTCCTCTTCTTCTCCGTTTCTCTTTCAGATTTTCAGATTTTATCACACCCATTCGGCCTCTCTCTTTCAGTCTTTCTCCATTTCTCGCTTTGCCTCCCTTTCTCGCTTCATCTCCATCTCTCGCTCCGTCAGACGTCAGCCGAGCAATGAGCATTAGCAGTCAGGTCTGGACTTTTTATTTATGGGTTTCTTTGATATTGTCTTTGATATTTTCTCTATTGATCTATGGAAATTTTTTTGTTTTGCTTGGTTTAGTGGATACAATTTAATCTACTCTACTTTTTAATTTTAGTGTTCATTACTTCATTTACATCATTACATGCATGTTGGCTTGTTTAATTTGGGCTTGTACATTCCCCGCTTTTCAATCCGTCTGGTGATTGTGAAGCAAAAAATTCCATTTGCGCCACATTAAAAAAAAAAAAAAACTCCTCTGTACCACGCCTTACTCCCATTCGGATAGTATAACATAAATAGAAATATGGCTTGGAAGCTGTTAGGTTTATTTGAATGCCACTAATATTGGTATTGAATGCCTCTGACATTGGTATCTAAACAATATTTGATGGAATTCTGATGTTGGGTTTATTGGGTTGATTGTAGTATTTATTGTTGGTAGTTTATATTTATTGTTGTAATATTTATATATATTGTTCAATTTAGTGTATAACATCTAAACACTTTTAATAGATAGAGGAGACAAATAGTCCTAGTATGCAATTGGAATGTGACAATTCTGGAACCAATCCAACTTCATCTACAAATACCTTGAAATCACAAACGGGCCTATCCAGAAAACCATCGGTGAATCAGTCTATTGTATGGGATCACTTCAAAAAAATAGAACCAATTGATAAGAACAACCCTAAGGCAATGTGCAATTATTGCAATAAAGTGTTAGGGTGTCACTGGAAAAATGGTACTTCAAGCATGATGAGCCACTTTACCACTAGATGTTCGACCTCTCCACTTAGAAAATCGAATATACCCAAATGTCAAACTTTGTTACAAATGCCACTTAAGAATACAATAGAAGGCAATCAAGGAGTATGATTTGTGAAGTATGATCCGATTTATTTAAGAAATTTGATTGTGCGGTATTTCATCAAAGAGGAGTTGCCTTTTAGGTATGTGGAGAGTGATGGGTTTAAAGAATTGATGAATGGAATTGAACAAAGGTTCATTGTACCAAGTCGTAATACTCTACAAAAAGATTGCATGAAACTATATGAGGAAGAAAAACTTAAGTTGAAAAATGTTTTGAGCGGTAAAAGGGTTTGCATAACTACTGATACATGGACATCTCTTCAAAATTTGAACTACATGGTTATTACTGCTACCTTCATAGATTTTGATTGGATAATGCATAAGAAAATAATCAAATTTGGCATGATTTATAGTCATATAGGTGATGATCTTGGAAAATTGGTGGAGAGTACAATGATGGAGTGGGGGATTAGTACTTTGTTCACAATTACTGTTGATAATGCTACAAACAATGATGCGTTGCTCAAGTTTATGATAAGGAGGTTGAAGAACTAGGCTCATTCTATTTTGGGATATGACTTTCTTCACGTGCGGTGTGCCGCTCATATTTTAAATCTTGTTGTAACTGAAGGGTTGAAAGAATTGGGTGCTTGTGTTTCTACTATAAGGAATGCAGTGAAATTTGTAAGGTCCTCACCGGCGAGAATGACAAAGTTTAAATCATGTATAGAGTTATAAAAGATTATATGTACGAAGATGGTATGTCTAGATGTTCAAATAAGATGGAATTCTACGTACTTAATGTTGAGATCCGCTGAGAAATATGAAAAAGCTTTTGCCCTACTTGAGGAGGATGAGGATAAGTATTTTGTTGCTCCTAGCTCTATTGAGTGGAAAACTGCTAGGCTATTTGTGAGGTTTTTGAAATCTTTTTATGATGCCACATTGAAATTCTTTAGTTCAAAAAATGTCACCTCCAACTCATATTTTATTCAACTTTGTATTATTCAAAATACTTTGAATGATGGTATTTGTAGTGATAATCCTATCCTTAGTTCAGTGAGTTTTGATATGAAAATAAAGTATGATAAGTATTGGGAGACTGCAGAGATGATTAACTTATTGTTGTATGTGGCATTTGTTCTTGACCCACGTTACAAGATGAAGGGGTTAGTATTTTGGTTGAAAAGATGCAATGATGCTGATTGGGCGAAATTTATCTATGACAGTGTGGACGCCCTTTTGAACCGTTTGTGGGATCAATACAATTTGTTTCATGGGGAGGATGGGTTATCTAACTCTGATGTAGGTATGCAAAGTTCAATTCCTACTTTTTCAAATGTTGATGATGAAGACTTGGAGGATCAAGCTGTGCAATATTTGAAGGTGTTCTCCCAACACCAAGAAGAGACCGACTCGGAGTGTAAGTCGGAGGTGGAACGATATTTGTCTGATCGGTGTGAAGCAGCAACCCAAGATTTTAATATCTTACTTTGGTGGAAGGTTAATGCACCCAAATATCCTATTATCGCAGAGGTAACCCGTGATGCATTAGCTATTCTTATTTTCACTGTTGCATCTGAATCTGCCTTCAGCATTGGAGGACGTATATTAGATTCATTTAGGAGTTCATTATCTCCACTTACAGTTGAGGCCTTGATTTGCACACAAGACTGGTTAAAGGGCTGCCCAAATAACATTGAGGAGCTGCAAAAGTTTATGGGAATGGAAAGCTATGATGAGCCTGGTAACTAAATGATTATAAATTCATTACTTTTTATTATTTACTTTGTTTTCATAGTTTCACATTTTATATATTATGATATTAAAATGTCATGATTTTAATATTAACCATTCTTAACTTTGTTTGTTGTTTTATTCACAGAATATAGCTAGAAGATTTCTAAAGCTCGTGTGACATGCTGGATGATTTGATGATTTTTGAAGCTTGCGTAATATTGTCTTTGTAATATGTTTGTGAACTATTTTTATTGTGAGTATATTTCTTTTGATTGGTAGATTATTTAAATACTTGTTTTATTTTTTATTTTTTTGGGTTTTGAATTGTTGTAGTAAGGGGTATTTATTTCTTGTGCATGTTGATTTGTTTACATACTTGTTTTTACTTTTTATTGTTTTAATGTTTTCTTTATGTATCTAATTTAAAATTATTTTTAGGGTATTTTAAAAAATTTGAATTTTTATTTCTAAGGCTCATATAGGCAAAAACATTGATTCTTTAGGATTTTTATGCTTTTTAGGTTTATTTTTTAATTATTTGAAACAATCACAATAAAACCTCTTTAATTTAGACAAAAAGATTAATAGTTTTTTTTTTTAAATGAGCTAATTTATGAAAAAAATAATAGGCTTATTTTAGGCCCAATACCTAAAATAAGCCTTAAACACTAATTATTTTCAAAAACAGGGTATTGGACAGGGTAAAACCGGAACCGGCCGGGAACCGGGTCCCCGGTTAACCGGGGTCCCGGTTCTGGTTCTAGTTTTGGCCAAAAACTGGGAAACCAGACCGAGTTGACACTCCTAATTGTTGCAGATAAGGTACTGCAGATAATTGGTTATTTGGGTCTTTGCTTACTCAGTTGTGGACAGTAGACCTATAATTCCACCTTTAAAATTGTTTAATTTTACAAATATAGCAGCACAAATGACCAAGGGACCACACTACACAACGTAGATGAGATGCTCTCGCAAGTACACTCATTCCAGCCATTTTTTGTCTAATTCAAGTTTTCTATTAATCATCATCCTTTAATTTATAGCCATTGACTTAAGCATTAGAGGAGCCTTATCGGCACTCCGATAAGCTTCCTTGCTCAACTACTTATGTTACAGGTACTCTCAATCAGAGTCTCGACGTCCAGTCAACTGAATCAACCACCCCAAAACAAACATTTTACTTGGTGAATGGCAAAGTCAGGATAGATTCCAAAGGGATAAAAAGTATAGGCGAGTCTTAGAAATTCCAAAAAGAAGAAAAGATATTTAAGCAAAATCTTCTTGGGGGCTAGCCGGATAGGGGGATTTTTAAAACTCAAGGGGGTCCCTTGAGAGAGGTGTTATAACTTCCACGTTGAATTAAATTAATTAATATTTATCAGCACAAGTATCTTCCTCTTTGTCAATAAACAATATTCACACGCAGACAGCACCACACGCATTTTCAACGTTGAAATCTATGAATAATAATAATATCCCACGCGTTTCGTCACGTTGTGGGAAGAAGTCCCAACGCTTTTTCCTCCTTCAAACGGCGTTTAGTTCTTTTCACACTGTGGGGGGCTAGCTGTACGAAGCAACGGTTGTATTAACTTAAATTAGTTAAAGACTTAACCCACTTGGTCGCTTGCCCCTTGGTTCAACGTAAAGACTTTTCTTACAAAAAAAACTTAAAGACTTTAACTTCGTTGCGAACCGGTCAGTTTCAGTTCGGTAGTAATCTGAGCTGGGCCAGAATCTTCGTCAAGATTCAACTCCTGCTGGGTTTTCTAAACGTGGCAACTTCCTATTTGTTGCATCTGGGGTCTTTGATTCCGATGCGTGGCAATATAATCCGAGGGAGCCAGATATTAATATTGCCATCTGATTCTTCTAGCAATTAGCAAACAAGGAAAAGGAAATTCTTGGTCACATTCACACAATCATATCCCATAATTTTATTATCTCTGATTCTGAAGTGCTAATTATTCTATTGAATAGCATAAACTTGTTCATTTCCGAGTTTAAAATATAAGCTCGCAACAAGTCTAGCCTCGCTCTTGCAACTCTTTGTTCCTTGAGGAAAGTCTTTCATTTGCGCATATCGGGTGAGTTTCAATGCCATTACTCCGGTTCTATGCGATTGTTTTTCCAGTTCTATCCAAGTTTTCTTGCTTACAAAAGAAAAAAAAAAAGAAGTTTTCTTGAAGTGGGTTCTTTCAATTTCCTTATGTTATTATAATATTGTTTTGAACTTTCTCTGTAATCGGTTCGGTTGATTTGACTTTCTGGGTAGATTAAATTTTATACTAACAATGTTTTGGTTTCTCTGTTTATGTCGCAGGTTGAAATCTGTTACAGTTCCTTCATAGTATTGAAGCACCATGGTCATAATGACAAATGGGTTTGTCAAAGGTTGTCTTCCTGAGGAACTAAAGAGAGTGCTTCGATCAGTGGCTGCCAGCTGGGGCGACGTGATCGATGATATGGGTGCCTTGTGTGTCATCCGATTAAGCGGCGCAATGACTAATGAGGTTTACCAGATAAACTGGCCGACAAAGAACGGCGAGATCGTCAGAAAAGTCTTGGTTCGGATTTATGGTGAAGGCGTGGAAGTTTTCTTTAACAGAGACGATGAGATTAGGACGTTTGAGTGCGTGTCAAAGCACGGGCAGGGACCGCGCCTTCTCGGGCGGTTCCCAGATGGGCGGGTCGAGGAGTTCATTCATGCTAGAGTATGTGAATTTGTGAATTATGATTATTATGTTATTTCTGAATTTTTGTGTTTTTATTTTGGCTATAAAATTCAAAGTGGTGAAAGCATGAATTGGAATTTAGATTTGATTAGAGTGGATGTGCTTTAATGATTATATTCTTTTCTTGACTTCATTATGCCTGCTTTAATCATGACAGCTTCTCTCTTTTTGCCTTTTTGTTTTGTTTCTTTTTCTTTTCGGCTATTTTGATGGGTAATTACAATTTACGGCAATTGAATTAAAATGATAATTTTATTAAGGCATCTTTGAATAGAATCAGTGGGGAAAAATAAGGAAGAAATACTTCAGCACTCAGGCCTGAGAAATTTTAGCCATCCTTTAAGATTGTTAAGTGATGGGTTTTATTAAACCATTCTTTTTATTTGTTTATTCCACACACACACATACATATTCTCTTTCCTTCCTCTAGATACATATTAAGATAAGAAAAGTCCAATCAATCAAGAACCATATAAGATATTTCTTGTGCAGTATGGCTACAAAAGATCTAGGCAAACTAATGAGGAAGTTAATTTAAGATGGTTCTTGAGGTTGAGTAAAAGAATGTGAATCTAACTTGCAGCCATAAATATCTTATCATAGAAAAAATTAATCTACAAGCTTGTTCCTTGGGCCAAAATTTACCCAATAACAGTGAAGCAAGTGCATTAAGTATAGATCTTGTACTGCTGTTTTCTCTGTTTATCCATCTTATACTAACTCAGTATGATCAATTGTTGGATAGAAGAGTTTTTTTTTAATGATAATTTCTGCTCTTCCACACTCCATTTATTGGTTAGGGTATTCCATTTATTGTAGTAATTGTAACTTGACAAATTTTGAAATGGAACAAGAAGTATTGAATTCGAGAAGCCGTCTTTGGTTCAAGTCAAATTCACCTGCCTTTTTTTTTTTTTGGGTCCTTCTTTTTAAATTTCTTCAATTTAACTCAGAGTTTGCATCTTTGGATAGAATAAATGACATTAGATTACTTTAGGGCAGCGCTTTACCTCACCCATTATCTATCCTTGCAGAAGGTTGTTTTGGATAACATTTTTTTTCTTATTTTTGGTGATCTTCAGACATTATCAGCTGCTGACCTCCGAAATCCTGAAATTTCTGCCCTCATAGCAGCTAAGATGAGAGAGTTCCACACTCTTGATATGCCCGGTCCAAAGAATGTATTCCTATGGGACAGAATGAGGTATAGATATATATTATCAAAAGTTAAAGAATATGTGAAACAAGTTAAAAATCCCCTCTCAAATATGAAGATATCTAATGCCCTATTTGTTCCTTCCTCAGAAACTGGCTTCGCGAGGCCAAAAGTTTGTGTTCTTCCCAAGACACAAAGGAATTTAGCTTGGATACTCTAGGGGAGGAAATTAGTATGCTGCAGAAAGAGTTGTCGCATGATCATCTAGATGTTGGATTTTGTCACAATGACCTGCAATATGGTAACATAATGATGGATGAAGAGACAAGATCAATCACTATCATTGTAAGTTTGTTCCTGTATAGGATTTATTCTTCTACCTTGTACTCTATAGATTAGAGAACTACAGTTAACCCCTCAGACAGGTGAAGCTTTTAAAATCCTTAATGTTGTTCTTAAATCTTGAACAACATCTGTCTTTTTGCTATTGCTAGTCAAAAGAAATGGAGAAGCATGGGTTCAAGCACCTTTGGACTATTGGCCTTCTGATTCTATGTGTAACTTACTAGCCATAAAAGGTGTTTAACACTAAGCACAGTGCAATAATATTATAAACTGCAATTTTACTCATCTAAAAAGACCACTTTATAGATTGTAATTTTGGTGCAAGAAGGATTCTTAGTCCCCTCCAAAAAAATACCTACTTTCCAAATTTATTCCAAAACATACATTAAGAACTCATTCAAAAATACATACTTTCCAAATTTATTCCAAAACATACATTAAGAACTCATTCAATCTGATCTGCACAGCTTCAAATTTCTTTTTTATACAAAAACTGCAAATGATGTTTGTATAATATTTTTTTCCTTTTTGATGAGTAACGGATGATGTTGTGTGGTATTTGTACTTGTTGGTAAGTATCGAATGATGTTTGTATATTGACATTGAATCTTTAAATAATAGCAATGCCTTTTTTTTAGGTATGAATGAATTCATCCTCTTCCATCCTGGATTATGAGAACAGGATAGTATTTAAACTTGGCCTAGAGTTAATTCATTTTCAATGCCTTAAAAATGAATTTTCTTGACTGCAAGCAAAATTCTCCACATCTCTAGCCTGGCAATTGACTCATGATTTTGTGCATTCATGTTTCTAGCAATGCAGTGCAAGCTTTCTTGCCTTTTCTGGGTTATCAAAAAAAAGTCGCATTTACGAGACTAAATGTATGACCCCGTCATAACGAGTGCATTTGTATCCCTGATGTTATTTTGTTCATTTTCACAGGATTACGAGTATTCAAGTTACAACCCCATTGCTTATGACCTTGCAAATCATTTCTGTGAAATGGCAGCAAATTACCATTCTGAGACACCTCATGTTTTAGACTATAGTAAATATCCAGGTAAATGTTGATACTTCTGTCGTTCTGTGTATTTCACTGCATCCAAAATTACCTTTTCCTTACTTCAATATGTAAGATATGAATAAGGTGCACAATTGGTACTAAGTTGTTTGTTTTACTTCATTGCATTTGGTATCAGATCTGGAGGAGCGCCAAAGATTCGTCCGCATATATTTGACTTCAACAGGTTAGCCCATTAGTTTCCTATTTGGACCAATGACTTCTATGAACAAAAAGGATCTGGAATTGTGCTTTGGTTTGGGATGAGTTCCACCCAATTATATTCTGAAAACCTATTAGAAACCATTGTATAGCTAGATAATCCAGTGGCCCTTTTTCCAAATAAAATGTTTATCTGCTGAAAATTAATAGTGATTCTCATTTTTCTTATACTTAAAAACATCTGCATCATTGGTGTACAGGCGATGTACCCACTGAGGAACAAGTGGAGAAGGTAGTCCAGGATGTGGAGAAATACACTCTTGCAAACCATCTCTTTTGGGGCATATGGGGAATTATTTCAGTAAGCATTCCCACATCTCGTTTCAATCTTAATTATAAGCATGAGAGAGTGAAATGGCAAGATAAACCTTGTGCTTTGTCTGCAGGATTATGTGAACAAGATTGATTTCGACTACAAGGAATATGCAAGGCAGAGATTTCATCAGTACCGGCTGAGGAAACTGGCACTATTGGATTCTTGATTTTGAATGTTTCTGTAGCATATGCCACAATGAAGTGCTTGGCAATCTTTTACTGATGAACTCATCTAAATATTTTGTGTTTATCTGTATTTAGTTTTGTAACAGTCTAAACGTGTAATAACGAGCATAAGCCGCTGAGAAGGTGGTGTTTTGGATCCATTTGTAACATTATATTAACTTGGTATAAAAGAGTGCTTGTATGTACCCTTTTCAATTTCCCATTTTGCCTCTCCCTATTCTTACCCAACCGTTTTTCATTGAGAGGGAAAATAAGGACTTCAAGCAAACCATCTTTGAAATTTGTAAAATGTTGAGTTTGAGAGGATATTTCAAACTGATAAGCAACAAAGGGGCACACCATTTTTCATTGAGATGGTTTGTTGCTGTGAGCAACTGTAATTCCTGGGAGAAAGTAACGATTTATGGAATTATAAATTTAAGAGGAAGAGGGTAAAATGTGGACTTGCAAGTTAAGTATGGATAAGCTTGCAGGCTTTGGGGTGGCTAGGAACGAAATCTAAGTTTTAGAACTTAAGAGTTTTGGGAGACTAGAATGTCTCGTTCTCGTTCAAACGAGACATGATGCCACTTGTTGATTAGTAGTGAGCGCGGGAAAACAAACAGTCGCGGCGTGTTCAAAATTTCAAATAGAGAAAAATATCGGTCAAACAACAAAGCATCTCCAAGTGTCAAGCTTGGATTGAATCATTGATGATATCTAGGTGTCAAGGTTGGATCAAATCATCAATGAAGATGGACTGCCATAAATTTGTCATGTGCAAAAAAGATTGATTGGACACTCGTTTTAATGCCAGGTGACAGGTCCCGTTCAAACAAAACAGTATTTTCCGATGTCAACTTTTACATAGAATGACGTGACACTAACTTGACGTGAATTTAATGCGTATGACCCAATGTCGTTCGAATAGAAGCATATCCCAAACTATACCGTGGTAGTTTTCAATGACATCTATGTCTAGTATTACGTTTTATGCATGAGATTAGGAAGGCTAATTATATGCACATTTTCAATGTTTAAAGCTAAAGCAAGGTCTCTCTCTATAGCTAAGGAAAAATGACAGCATTGGTGTTTTATCTTAAAATAATTTTATTGCATTTCCTTTGTATTTATGAAAGTCATAACATGTGTTAAAGGAAGTTCTAACTAAACTTTCGAAAAATAGCATTGATGCCAAAGGCTTTTAGTAAAAAGAGAGGATTTTTTCAAATAAGGGTTGATTAGAAAAGTCGTGGACTCATAGTTCCACATGTAAATGTTTATTTTACAGCTATAGTTGATCATAAGACAAGCAAGTCGGACATCGAGACATGTGTGTATAATATGACTGGTCGAATCATAGGGTCAAACTCTTGGGAGTCCCATGCTGGGGACTTGGTCTTTATAAATCTTGTTATGTGGGCCTGCGTGCCATTTTGCTATTGTATAATTTTGTATTAGTTATGAATATGAACAATAATGTAATTAAGTTATGTGAATGAAGTTACCGCTACTGACTCTTCACCGAGTTCTTTTGCAATTTATCATTGCCTTGTGCGGCTCCGAAAAATGTCCGACGTGTTTATGATTCTTCTGGGACCATGGGCAACACTATTGCCTGCTGTTGGGTCCTTTTGAACCTAATCCAGAATTTGTTCCTGTTTTTGTACTGCGTTTACCATTTGAGCTTTGTTGTCGGAGTACTCATCCCTTTTATAGTCTTTTAATCATGTAACCCGCTTTCCCTTATTTGATTAAAAAAAAAAAAGTTATGTTATTTTTTAGTGTTTTACTAATTTTTGAAGTATGTGAAATTGTGGATAATCACAACAATCTTAGCTTCCATAGCTAAAGAAATTCTTAAAAATCATTGGCTGAAGTATGATGGTACATGCCAAATCCTCAAAGTTCTCAAATTTTATCTATCATTTATCTAAAACTTATATTTGCTGAAAATTAACATTAAGCACCAGTGGTCTAGTGGTAGAATAGTACCCTGCCACGGTACAGACCCGGGTTCGATTCCCGGCTGGTGCATTTTATGATTTTTGAATGTGAAATTAAAAGTTAAAACTAAACTTTTGTTCTAAAGAGAGAAATTTAATAAGCAACAAACCATATCTCTCTCTCTCTCTCTCTCTCTATATATATATATATATATATAAACACGCAAAATCTGAAGTTTGGATACCTTCACCCTTAAAACTGGCTTGAACCTGAAGTTTAACATTGAATATCTCAAAACACAAATGGAAATGTCTTTTAACTTTGAGAAGAGAGAGAGGACAAGGAACGGAGACTGTCAACAATGGAATCGATTATCCCATGAGAGCCACCAGTCGCTGTAAACATAAGGTGTTTAGGTGCTTCAGCTCTATCAAAATAAAATGCACCTGGTACCAATTTTTCTTTTGGTTGTGTAGCCAACCAAAGAATCGTGTCTGCACCTTCCTCACTTGTTCTAAGCTTTCCTGAAAACCTGGAAGACATTTACGGTAAAAAAAGATTACGAACAAGAGAAAAAACCAAAGAAAGAGTACCAAGGCGAACTGGAGGAATTCGAAATGTAATTAGAAGAATAATTTCCTTACGAGTTAGAGAAATCAGGCAAGCTCTTAGCAACTCCAGGTGTCTCAGCCCAACCGGGGTGCATCGAATAGAATCCAATCCCTTTATTCTTGTAGATTTCAGCCCATTTTTCTGTTAATGCTACCTGACAAGTGACAAAGGATAACCATTTGATAGATTTTCATATTCTATGCCAGTGCCACACTCAGGCAGTAAGACTGATGAATTTCTCCACTGCAGACATTTTGAATTCTACAATGAACAGGAGTATTGAATTTTAATTTGGTACAAAATTGTTATATAAATTAAAATATTCATTACAAGAAACAACTAATAGTGTGCTCCTCCATATGGAAGTGGTGTAAAATTGACTTGAACTTGAGGTTTTAGCCTCATCAATTTACTGCTGTGTAACCAAAGATGCTTTGAAGATGGAATAACACTGCAGGCATACTTATTTTCAATCACTCAAAAAGTAAGTAAAGAAAAAAGAAAAGAAAAAAAGAGCGACGTTCTCCAAAATCCAGTGGAAGCTACAAAACCAACAAGTATTGTTGATTTATAGTTTTCAAGGAAATAGTAAATTTGCGTATTTCTATTAAATGTATGAAGGAGAAAAACTCCAACCCAAATTGCTGAACATACAGAAAAGTAAAGTAGTAGAAGCAGCTTCACTGACTTTTCCTTCATACTGCATAATAATTTTTTATGAGATATTCACTATGATAGTCGGTGGCAGAGTTCCTGTTAGCTCTACCATAAACATGCTATTCTAACCTTTTTGTTTTCAACCTTTTAGTATGTTAGGTTTTTGGTGTTGGCAATTTCAGTGTCAAAACATGTTTTGTTGTAAGCATTAGGTTTAGGGTTGAGTTGGGATTTTTAATAAAGGCACGAAAGGGGATGCAATGGAAATACACACGAAATATACAAAAGACATAAACCTAAATCTGCCAGCTACCAAGCACCAAGACTTGCGAAACATAAATCTAGAGTTCAGCAATCATAAAATAGTTATATAATAAAAATAAAATAAAAGATCGTAGTGCCAGATGTAAGAAGGTCTATGTATAGATATTCAATTTAACTGACCTGAACTCGCTTGTTTCGAGCATACTGTTCCACCCCATCGAACTTGCTATCACTAAACTGCATTAAGACATTTAATTGGAAATTTCATAAGCACAGAATGGGCAAATTGAAGCTTCTGGAAAATCCAAAAAAGCAGTACCTGTAAATCCTTGGTCAAAGGTGCTGTGTACATTCCACCAGAGGACACTGTGATAACGCGGACATCAGGTGCAGCTTTCTCCAGTAATGGTAGCATCAACTCTGTCATGGCGTAGGTGCCTAAAACATTTACAGCGAAATTTAACTCGAACCTGGAATTTTAGAAGTTATTAAAAATAAAACTCATCAATTTTCTGCATTCAGAAAAGGATACAACGAATAAAGTTTATTTTTGCACACAGTTGATAAGGACACACCCTTCTGATGTAGTAACTCGTTTATTCTCAAGCAAGCCAGCATTGTTAACCTACAGGCAGTTATATTTTCCATATTAGATTTCCAGTCAAATTGATGTAAATTACTGCAAAATGCAGTAAAAATAATTGCAAGATTTATCAAGAATGATGGTTTGTGATTAAATATTGCCAGAGAAAAGGAAACAAAGTAAAGAGAGAGAACTCTGCATAAATTAAGAGAAAGAAACGAGATTAAAAAAAGGTTCCATTACTGGTGGACCAATAAATCAAGACGGCTAATTTTGAAAATTATCCACCTTAATCAAAACGATATTCTGTTTGTAGTAGGAAGAAAAAGGTAACTTTACCAGTACATGAATTGGCAAATCCTTTGACGAAAATCTAGATGCAAAAGACTTGATATCACTGACAGATGAAAGATCACATACCTGCAAGCCAAATTTATTAATAAGCCGCATGAGCAAAGCCCAGAGTTCATTGAGATCATTGCAGTTAAAAAGTAAAAGAAAGAGAGAGTCTTGCAGATATTAACCATTGCTTAATCTGAAAGAAAATAGTGTACTTGGATTCATTGACTCCTATATTATACATATAAAGCCCTCAAAAGGAACCTTAAACAACAACTAAGAAGGAGAGGAAAATTAGGGAAAAAAATTAAAAGAAAAGAGAAACGTTTGATCTAGATGAAGCAGAATACCTCCAAATGTACATTTGTGTTGCCTGTTGTAGACTGAATTTCAGAAAGTGCAGCTTCTCCTCTCTCCTTATTACGACATACCATAAAGACAGTTGCTCCACTGGAATATAAACACACACACACACACACTAATATATATTAGCTATCTAACAACTTAAGCTCAAAACATTTAGGGATAAAAGAGAAGTCAAATCATGATCAACACCGTGAAGCAAGACCCTCAGCGGTTGCATAACCAATGCCGGAATTTGCTCCAGTAACTATGCAATTCTTCCCATCTATTCTTGTCTCCATATCCTCTGCATTGAACTTCTTTGAATGTTCACTACAAAGCAAACAATACATAAAAACTTGGAAACGCAAGACCATAAATTTTTTTACATGAATTTTAAATTTCAAACAATGAATACTCTTATAAAAAGCTTTGGCACATAAAACATTGTGGTAGGTGGATAGAGATCCCCAACAGTTTCACTGTTCGGATTGCTAGTAATTTGGGCAACAAATGTGAGAGAGCTTTTATAGAACTACTTACCTAAGTAAGTAGGTGGGTCTCATATAAAGTTTCTCACAACAATTTGGGCAGAAAGTTGCTGGAGATCTCAATAGGTGATCAAAACTGGAAACTTGACAACCTTATTGAGGTGTAATTTGCAACACAATACTCAAATAATCTATATCCCTCCCCAAAAGAAGAAAAGAAAAAAGAAAAGAGCAATGAAAAAGCAAAGATTGTTTTGGAAATATTAATATGGGGAAAATACACTTTACTCCCCTGAACTATCTACCTATTTGCACTTTTAACCCCAATGTTTAAAAAGCGAACACTTTACCCCCCAAATTTCTAAATTGTTGCAATTCGATCATTCTGGCATTTTTTTTTTTCCAAAATGCCCCCATTCCAAGTTAAAAAATAAAAAATAAATTAAAAATATAAAAATTAAGGGGTGGCGGAAGCCAACCAAGGCCCAACTGGGGCGGCCGGCCACCCCTTAATTTTTTAATTTTTAATTTAAATTTAAATTTTATTTATTTATTTTAATTGCAATAATTTGGAAGTTTGGGGGTAAAGTGTCACTTTTTAAAAATTGGAGTTAAAAGTGTAAATGTGTGAATAGTTCATGGGTAAAATGTATTTTCCCCTCTTAATCAATGTAAGCTGCATTTTCTCAATCTCAACCCAAGCTTCCTGACAGTTAAAGAAGAAGACCAAAAAAATAAAAGAACATCCTATTAACTCAAAGACTCAAAACCCATTTGAACAAACAACTAAAATAGTGAGATTAAGCATCAATGAACCCACAACTTATCTATTTTAGCTTAAGATAACAATAAGCAGATAAATGGAAGATCGTATCAACGTTTACAACTATTTAACTATATAATATTTCCTTAATTCCCTAACAACCCAAAAAGACAAGAAAACGAAAAGAGACAAAATGAGCTTACATGAAACCAGCTTTGGTGAAATTCAGGTATCCATATATACCAAAAGCCGTAGATCTCCATGTCTGATTTTTAACAAACAAAAAAATGATATATAAATATATACGATGTAAATGTCTTTATTAAAAGCAAAGAATTGAGAGTGCGCACCTTGAGAAGGAACATCGCGAGTGATCCAACGGAGACGTGAACTTGAATTTGCAGCGTTGCACTATTTTCCATGCCTTTTGGAGTGCGTTCGAATAACCCGGGTGTTTGCTGACTTGCGCGCGTGGACGTGGGCTAGCCTGGTGTTTTGCCACAAATGTCAGCCACACCTTTTCCTGGGCTTGGAAGATCGTTAACAATGTGGGCTTTTGGCCCAGTATTGATCTTTCCTTATAAAATACGGTAAATACCCCCACAAAAAAAAAAAAAAAAACAAACAAACAAACAAACAAAAAATTGTTGTCTACATGTTTATTCTTTTATAATATGATCAAAGTTTGCAATTGTGAGAAATTGACTCTGGTGTTTTTTTTTTTTTTTTTAATCAAAATTTCAATAGCCACGCCATCCAACTGTATGAAAATTGTACGAACATTTACTAAATAACATTACTCCTTAAACCAACAACCAATTTTCAATGTCCTCCTAAATTACTAAAAAATTACAATATATCTATTTTATCCCGCAAAAAGACAAAAATGAACTAAAAATCAAAGCAAATCGAAGAGAAGTCTCATATTGTTTTCTCCATCTCTAACCAAAGTCAACGGCTAACACTAACTCTCTTTAAACACCACGGTCTACAATGGCAGTGTGCAGAGTTGAGATCAAATTTTGAATTGCATATAGAATTGTTTGTTAGGTGTGTGCTTCTGTGAAAAAGGTAGCAAAATACCTCAACGGCAAAATTATATATCAAGGGCAATAAATTTCTTTATTTGACCTCTCTTTCTCTCATATAAAGATACATATTTAAATAATTATGTGGATGCAATTCTCATGTTTGCAACTTTGCACTATATAAGACTACGATGGTTTCACTAATTTCAGTTCGATGAGATCATAGCACTTAGAATTTTATTGGTATAATATTAAAATTATAGCTCTTATCAGTTTGGGTTTATCTAATTATAGTCTTTTAAATATTGTTATATGATGTTAAGAAAATCCATCCAAAGAATTGATCTCCAAACGTTTCCAGGCCTCTTTTAAATCATTTACTGCAAAAATTTAGTTGATTTTTTGCATGATCTTTATACAAATGCGTCCTTTTATAGAACAAATTGCATCTTCCTTTCTAGCAAGGAAAGGGTTACATCTCCATTATTAAAAAAATTGCCCCTTATAATGAAATAAGACATCCATTGGCTGTGAAATTCATCAAGGGTGAAAATAGTTTGAGAACATTCTTCTGCTTCATATGCAATAATGGAACTCAGGTTGCCTACCACCAGGTGGCAAGCAGCAAAGGGACATTTTCCAGTCAAGGAACTGGCACAGACAAAAGGGTTGGATGAAAGGAATGGAATTCATTTTTCAAAAGAATCTGAAATGGGAAGGTAATTAAGACACAAATCTGAATATGGCAGCACCATCTCATGAAAACATGCATAAATTATTTTTACAGTATATACTTTCTAAACAACTAGAGAAAGCTTTCCACTGATATACACTTTCAATACACAATACATAAACTAATCCACATGGAGAAACCCACCTTACAACTAATACGATCTATATAACCTATTGTTAAAAAACCCTAACTGAAATATACAGAATCAATGAAATCTATTGAATGCATGTGAAGTGTTGTTATGGTATTGAGAATTTCACAAGTTGCAGGAGCTCCCACCCAGAGCCACTCAAAGTGTTGTCAAATCCTCCCTCAACGCCCCCAATCAGAATATGTCCTGCATCAGAAAGAAGAGTTTACATCTAATGAGAAGAATATTAAGTATGATGATGACAGCAAAACTAGAATAGATTGAACATGATGAACCTCTACTAATTAGCAATTGACTCTTAAGGATAAGTTATATGAAACTCCTCAGAGATCAATTTGCAGTTTGTGTGAGGTTAACCTGCATAACATAAGTGAGAGAATGTGATCCAATGGTGAACTTCAGCTCAGTATCAGTGACACCATTGTGTATTTCAAGCAGAAAGAGGATAAACGTGCAGGTTGGGTGGGTTGAAGACTGGCACCCTCAAAGGTGCCAACCAGCATGTTGTTAGAGCTTCTTGGTATCCTACCATAGATGTATGATCAGATCCTTGAGTTTTATAGGCTGGCGAAGGGCCTCCATACTTGTGTATCCGAGTTCTGGGACCCCAAGAAAATAAAATAATATACATAAGAAAATAACTAGAAAGCCTAGCTATGGCCACTATAATATAGCTCAATGTCCTAATTTTTCAAGCTTAGTCCTGGTCTGGGCTTAGAGAGAAATGACCAATCTAGCCTTAGCAGGAAACTCATCAGATCACCAAATGAAAAAGACAACAGAGTCGGTCCAATTACACATCAACTGGATAAAGGCTCTAAGACCTAGCCTTGTAATGGTCAAATAAATTTGAATAGTCATGCCAAAGCCTGCCTACAGGTTCATAATGTTTATAAAGATTGCTAGATTAGACACCAATAGTGGGTCTGCAGAAAATCTAAAAAAAATTCAGAGTTCATTCAGACATGAACTGCTGCTAAGAATTGGTAAAAATAAGATTGAATCTAAACTGTGATACATGTGGGGTTGTTTTATTTTATTTAAAAAAAAAAAAAAAAGACTAATTGAACTCTTTCTTGGAACTAAAAGGTTCCCAAGAAAAAGTTAGTTAAGCCTCGCAGCTCAGAAGGAAGCCAATTGGAGCTTATGCAATTAACACACATGGCAAACTACTCACCTCTTCCAATCTGAAGCGGCTCATTCCAACATCAGTACCCATATCCGCAATATCGTCCTCATTTTCAATCTCTGCGTCCGTGACTGTGAGTGCCCGCTGTAGTTTCCTAGGAGAAAACACCTCAACCTCAGCCATATATGTGGCCATCACAGGTCGGTGATCCGAAAGTTTAAGTTCAATTCTCCTGTAACTCAGTAGCCTCATTCCCTTACCATGTGAAAGAATACGATCACACCTGGAACAAGAGTGCACACTAAATTGAACCTAAAACAATAAGGGAGTAAATACTACAAATTATCACAGAAATAAAGTGACGATTGAACTCCCCAAGTAATTCTCTTCCTAACAATTGGTATTAGAGCCATTGTTACCTTTCGCAGTTGATATGAGTGTCTTGGTTTGATTCCCCTCTTGGAGTACTTGTGACACTCGTGTAAAGAACTCACACACCAAGGGGAGTTGGGTCAATGTAGAAGAAACTCACAAATGAGGGGAAAATTTGTTGTAGGTGCCCTTGTGAGGTTTGTGTTCCACATTGATAAAGTATAAAGAAAGTGAGTGGTTAATATACCTAAGTGGACCCAAGCCCATTAACTTAGACTTTTGGGCTAGAAGTGGTGTCCTAATATGTATATTAACTTACTCTTGTTTAACTCCCAAGCCTAAGCTACTGAACTCTTTGTTGAACTCCCCACAAGTAATTCCCTCCCTAACACTTGTCTCCAAGATGATGAAATTATCATTTTCTGAGGACGAGTTAGCAACAAAATAAGCATAATATTAGCAGGTGCGGGGATCAAGCCCTTGGACTAGGTAAATGGAAGCATACCATGCTGGTGTGCGCCTCCCAGCCTTTGGATCCTCTCCGTAGTACTTCTCTGAATTGATCTCATATTTATATGTTGGTGGAAAATTTAAAGGACCCTCAGACCATCCATCAAATGCACGGCCTTTTCTAAGCTGTTGTACAAGTTGTCAGAATGAGATGTCAATGCAATTAAAAGCAAAATCTGCCTCCTATAACTTGATTTTTCTAATTTTATATCTAATATTAAATGATAAAATTGACTTCCTTTGCAATTGCAGATAATTCAAAAGACAATTTCAGAAATTTGGAATGTCAAAGCTTAAGAAAATAGACACACACAACACCCGTGTGTGCAACGTAACTCAAGAAAATAATTATGTATGTGGGACAATTTTTTTTTCAATTAACAACTCCATATACCCAACATGTGTACTTATTACCCCTTTTCAAGAAAGGGCCTCAAGCTTTTCTCAATCTGCTATAGAACTAACATTATTCAATAGTGTTTGAATATCTGGGATTCCATCTAAGTGAAGTTGACAACTTTCAGCTTCCAATTCCTTTCATTCATGATTCCCTAGCTTCATTGGACTTCCACCTGAATTCTCTAAACTATTGACTGCCTGAGCAGTATTAATTATGAAATACACAGGTCTATTGACATAAGGGATGGACAATGAGTCTGTATGGATTGGTTTCATTGGTGATACATTACTATATTCGTCAAGGTTCTACTTAGCATCTCATTCTTCTATTAATATTGAAACTAAGTTGTGCATTTCAATTATTACTGTTTTCTAATTCAAGTTTCACTATAAGGTAAAGAGTAACAAGTGCAATTCAAATACCCTGTTCAAGAAACTATGATTAGATTGTTCTTCTTAACACATCTTTTTGTAGTTTGTGGTTTTATATCACCTAAAAAAACCCAACCGGAAAATCACTAACTAGATACTTCAGTTTCAAATACTATAGCCATAGAACCCAAAAGCATTATTGCATATCAATTTCTAGGGTGTTGCAATATTGTTTTCTTTAGTTAAGTTTGCATGTTAGAATATGAACTATAAAGTTAATGGAGAAGTAACTGCAGACAGAAGCCATGAGTAAATTACTTATCATACAAACAATACAAGTTTTCCTCTTCCTCTTTCTGTGAATGGAAAATGCTATCAATTTCTCAATTTATGATCAAATTAAGCTGAAATGTAATGATTTTAACAGCGAGTGTCATCAGATAATGAGAGTCTATAGAAATAAACTTCTGTTTTTTGTATTTGGGTGCATATTAATGCCAATGAGAGGAAAGAGATGTAGGTCTAACAAATCTTTCCTATATCTGTCAGCAGAATAAGCCAATAGACTGGAATTTTCACAAGGTTTGATAAATATTATTAATTACACAATTACTTTGCATTTTACAATTTCTACAATATTCTTGATGTCTAATATACATATTTTTGAATCACAATTGGAGAACCTGCAAAGTAAGCCCTGGTCACTTTATAGTTTACCGTGCAATACATTTTTTTATACTTAATCGAGATATCATTAAAATCATAAGGTGCCCCCAAGTACACAATAAGTATGCAAGAGAAGCCACCTAGATACTAGGGGCAAAAAGAAAAAAAAATCATGATAACTAATCACTAAAGGAAAAATATACGCAGTTTAGAGTGCTATACTAATATTAATTCCTTCAATAATACAGATTATCACATGAAATTGATAGCATACCTGGTCCCTCTCAACCAACTCGGACCACCTCATTCTGGAGATAAGTTCTCGTGTTTTCTCATAAGACAAGTTTATGCGGTAGTTGAGATCACCCAACCAAATTATTCTTCTGCAGAAAAGTAAAATACTGTTACTATATCAATACTTTCAAAGAAGGCAGATGTGACTCCTGAAGTCTACAAGCACAATGAAATTGAAAGTTAGATTCCGCACATATTATTGTAATACATGAATGAGTGATGCAGACAGCAAGGGAGATGGTTTTATTTTAATCAAGTTTTATTCAATTTTACGAGTCAGGAGTATTTTCTACTTTTAAGATTTATGGGTATGGACCAAACCTGCGAAAATAAACACTAAACCCACATGGGCCGGGGCGGGCTGAGGCGAGTCTACGGGTTGGGCGGGTTTTTGCCCAGTCTAATAGGTAGGATTTGTTTATTTTATAGCAATAACAGTTCAATCCCTATCTTTTCTTCGACAATGATGTGTTCATACTTCATAGTTGAAAAATACCTTATCAGTCATTTCATGATTAATATTAAATACCACTTGTCCTAAAAGCTCAAGACCGAAAATATTAGATGGAAACAAGGTTCAAACTTAAGACATTGAATTTGATACCAATATTAAATACCATTTATCTCAAAAGCTTAAGCTAATAGAAATTGAAGAACTTAATAATTTAATGGGGAAACTTCAGAAAACCCCCCTGAAGTTCCAGCCGATTTGAAATACCCCCCCTGAATTTTCAAAACTCTCATTTAAGCCCCATGAACTTCTATTTTCTCTCACTTTGGACTCCTTTAACATTAAACTACGTCGTTTTGAATGTTTTATACCCATTTTACCCTTCCCCAAAACTACGTCGTTTTGTGTCCTAAAATTACCCACCCTAAAACGACGTCGTTTTAGGCAGTTAAGTCCATTGGTTTAAATCATGGGTCTCCTATGTTATTAGGCTTTTCTGCTTGCTTTTGTTGCTTTTCAATTTTACTGCAAGTTACTCGGATTTTTTAGTTCGCCGTCTTGGCCCTCTTGGAAATTCAGCTCTATGTTTAGGCTTACACATTTAGTTTAGCTCACTTTATTGTCAGATCTCAAAACCCTTATGATTCTTCCCCGCATGATAGCCGAATGAGCAACTCCATAGATCAGAATATTGCACACAACTTTGAATTTCCGATCTTAGCCCACTCTTGAATCCAAAAAATATCATATGTTCACATTCATCAAACTTTTAGCATTATCAATCATTGACAAATTACCTCGGTCAAAACTAACCATCTCATCATAAAATCTCTCCTATCTTAAAGCATCTTTCCTCTAAGACATATCTTTAACTCTTATTCATTTAAAAAAAAAAAAAAAAAAAAGGCATATCTTAACTCTTGTCATTGTAGGCCTGTACGATCTCCTATGATGTGAAAATATCGTTGCGTAACCCACTCTAATATCAAACTGACGTAAGACAAGGGTCTTACACCAAATTGACATGGGACAGAAAGCTCTGGGGACCTTCAAGCTAGTTTCTTGAAGCTAGAAGAATGGTTGCAGGATTTTATCTGGCAGCAGGTCTATTGTAGTGTTCTAGGATAGCTAGGGCTAGGGTTTAAGAAAAAAGTCTACAAATATTAGTTAATTTAGGGTTTCTGACAGGTTAAGGGAAATGGTAGAGTTTGGAAGTGAAACAAAGAAAAGAACTCAAGGTTGCTATTCTGGGCTGTAAATAATAACCCATGAACTGTACTATATGGTATTTTAGGGGTATTTGCGAACTATTTTATTGATGGTGGTTTAGGATTTTTATTTTAGGAATCCTAGGATTTGAAGGCAGATAAACTTCCTGGAAATCAAAGAGAAGATAATTTAGCATCACACTCAGTTTTTCTAAAAGTCAAACATAGGGTTTCTGCAACATTGTATCTCGCGAAAGTATTGCATCACACAAACTTCAAGAGCAGTTATTGCTGCAAAATTCTCATAAAAATTGTTCTCTATTCACTTTTTTTTAATAATATATAGACCTTTAATAATCAAAACCTTAATAGAATGGAGACTATGATTTTTTACTTTTTCTTAATTTTTATTTTATAAGTAATTCAATCTCAAAAAAGGCACTGAGGGGTGCAAGTGCAACCCAAGTACATGCTAAGTATATAAGAGAAACACCAATCAAGAAGCTGAAGAAAAACACAAAACAAGAAAATCTAAAAAATTAGAAAAATGAGAATAGACTTAACGGTTATAGGCAGCCCTCCATGTTGATATAATCCAATGGACTCAACTATAGTTCATATCTATAAATCTGGAAGTTATAAAAATACACTTGAATCATAAAATTAAATAAAACCAACATGGAGAGCTAAGCATATGGTATCTCTATCAGGAGTTAAAGGGTTTCAATTATTACCACTCCTAGCTTAATTGCAGAAACTGCTACAACAACATATTGCTTCGCTTTCCTTTTCTTTTTTTCCCTTTTCCTCCGAGTTTAGACACAAACATCACCACTCTCTCATTCTGTTAGAACAGCTTGAGGGGTGGTAGAAATCTTTCTACCATATCTATGTGTGTGTCAGTGTGCATATAACCTTTCGGTGTTTCAGCAAGGAAACATACATGCTTGAACAAGTTTCAAAAAATAATGTGAATTGTACATGGAATTAAAGTATTTCTGTCTCAAAATAAAATAAATGAGAATTATGCATAAAATTGCATTTTATTTCTTCTTCTTCTTCTTCTTGTCAATATGGACATGAATGTAACATTCAAAACAAAACACCACATTCAAAATGAAGGGAATAATTTTAGACCAAAAAGAGATTAATGTAGCTCAACCATCATTATTGTCAAATTTTAAGATCTATGCAAACATCCTTTTTGAGTATATTGGACTGAAACAATATACAATGTTAGACATGCACACAGATTGATAATACAAAAATCATGGGAAGCTTCTAGGAAGAATTCAATCGAAATGTCTCAAACACAGCATTATTGCCTCAAACCAAGCTGTTATTAATAATAGTCATGCATAGAAGCACGACAGATTTCAACAAAAAAAAAAAAAAAATCAAGCTATATGCAGTCCCATATGTTCAAATAAAATGTTAAATCTATGCTATTCTGGTAAACAATCACTTATTTGCTCTCTATTCATCAATTTTATAGAACTGAACCCCATCAACTATAAAAATTTACTTTATAAGTTACAACCCCATCAGCTCTCTCTCTCTCTCTCTCTCTACCTTCCGAAAAGTTAATTTTCCTGACAATTAACATAGAAAGGACAAGAGGGTATGTGACATCTCGTTTTCTAATTTTAAGCATAACAAAGCCTTAAGACCTTTCTTCAAAATAAAGATGGAAACCAAAACCATCAAAATATACCACATTGTGCCTGAAATGCAAGGCAAACGTCTGGAATAATATGCATGTGGAACATAACATGATGGAAAAAACAAAAAAAAAAAAAACTCTAAAACTGAGGAGTTCAATTTTTTTCTTTCCTTTTTGATACATTATAGTTGAACCTAAGACTTACCGTAATCCCACCCAATCTATTTACCTACCGGCCAAGCTCAAGGCTAAGCTCTAAATAATAGCTAGCACAGAATATAGAAGAAAAGATGTTTCACATCAATGAATAGAAACTTAAAAGGTGGACAAATAGAACCTATCACCTAAGCATATGAAAATTTCCTTCTCTACAGATCTATCTGTATTTCAATCAAAATTCAATGGGGAAAAAAAAACCCGCATGTAAGGACATATGAGAAAAAGATAAGTTCAGAGTTAGGCAATAGTAAGCCATATTACTCACTCATGATCAAGGATGCTCCTGGGAAGCCCAATATCAGAAGGTGAATGAAAATGAGTTCTCCGATGTATTTCCCGCACATCAGCATTTCTTTTTAATTCATCTCCATCCTTTTCACCCGACGTCAGGTGAGTACATATAAAACAAAAAAGGGTCTGATATATGGACATGCTGACAGATATTGATCCCTGGAAGATTGAAGAACTGTCTTGAAATCTGAAAGACTACTATAGAATAAGAGAAGTGATGGATGCATTTTAAAAAAGAAAAAAAAAAAAAAAAATCGATCTTATAGAATTAGATTAGAAGTAAATATCTATGTGCTAATATCAACAAGACAAGCTTTCTTTTCCTGATTTCAACAAATCATCTTATGAAATGATTGCATATGTGTTCTGTCCTAGTCATCCAGAAAATTTCAAAAAAGTATTCAACAAGTAACCAATATGTATTCTATAACACAATAAGGGGATAATCTCTTAGATAGGACCTGGGTTGTTTTCAAATAATAAAGTTCAAGTGTTGGGTGCTTGTCAAACCCCAAAACCCCATGGATTCTAATATGAAAGTATAATTCACATCTCCTGATCTTCATTGATTTCACTGCACCAATTCTAATATGCTTGCACCAATCTTCATAGCAACTTCAATGAAGAAATCAAACCTTCTGCAAGCGATGACTTACAACTGCTGCCAGTTTATGCAATTGTATAGAAGAAATAGAGGAAAATTTTCAGAAAAGAAAAAAGAAGGAAAGGGGAAAAAACATAAAAAGTGAAGACAATTTTTATTTGATATACATTGCTTCAAAACTGTGTCCACAGAGATCCTTCTGATGTTTATGATAGCAGAGCCCAGGATTCTAAGAATACTGATTGAAAAGAGTTAAATGCCTAGGCAAACCAGTTCCCAACACGTACACTCAAAGTAGCCCCTAAAAATGTGGTACTACTTTTTGCTCTTTTGATGAATCCCTACCATATTTTCAGTGAACTATACTTCAACACGGTACCTGGACAACATTGAAAATAATCTAAAAAGCACTGTAACATAAACAAGGGACTCTCTTCTTAAGAGAGCCATGGATGCACAGATGCCTTCAATAACAAAAAAACAGTGTCAAGGATATAATGCTTTCAGTGACAGCAGATAGTGATTCAATCTACAGAAGCTGTATGTAACCCAGAATATAAAACGTCATATTGAAAGCAATGCAAGTAAAAACACAAAGCATGACAGAGGAGATCTAGAAAAGAAACAAATTAAAAAAATATAACAAAATGTGTGTATCTCACAATGAAACTTTAATAAATCAATCATAACAGTCAAAACGAGTTTCCAAAAATGTGAAGAAATATAAGGGAAAGAAGCAAACCTTGTTACCAATGTAGCCCATAACGCCAACACCTACAGTAGACACCTTTAAGTTGTGAATATGTCTACGCAAGCTCCTGCGAACCCATATAGTGAGGAAAACCCCAACCATCTGTTTACTTACTATCCTTACAAATGATGATCTTCGTTTCCTCTTCAAGAGTAATTCGAGGTCAATTTCGGCAAACAATGCTACCTGTGATGGCACTTCATTTGCAGTTAACTTGAAAGACCTATATGGTCCGAAAGACTTGGATGCTTTAAAGGATTTAATTGTTCTAAAGGAATTCGGTCTCTCTAATACACGTTGAGATAGCAAGTTTAGCGGACGTTCTGGCCAGCTCAAACCAATCCTTTCAGATCCACTAAGCATTTTGGTTAATTTGCCACTGCTTTGGGCAACTGATGCTTTCACATCTTCTGAACCTTCTGTCCGTAAACAATTTAACCTCTCCAACCTCTTTGAGGCAGAAACTTGCCTCTCTAACTCTTGTTCCCCTGGCATTTCTAATTTGGCACTTCCAGAACAGTCTAAAACTCCAGAATTCACATATGCATTTTTCTCTGTGATTGGTCCGTCCTTACTTTCATCAAAAACATTTGGTTCGTCATCCAATGGGTGAACTTCCTCACCTACGTCACTATCACTTTCAAGCAACATCTCCTCTTCTATATCTGGGGCATCATCAGATGGCTTAAACTTTGATGGAGATGGGGGATCACTAAAGCATTTTATCTTGATTGCCTTAGGCTGAATCCGATTCAGTGTTTCACGAATAATGTTTTCCCACCTTGGAACTGGGCGGTCATCTTCAGCACCAAAGATATTCCCAGCATTTAATGGCACAATCTCCTGAAGGCTGTAAACATAAAGCACAAGTCATGCTACGAAGAATTCCAAGAAGGACTATCCCAGATAGAAAGAACAGATAAAGAGAACAGAGAGTGGTACAGTACAAATTGTTCTAAACAGAGAAGATCCACTAAATTTTTTCACATATATCACAACTTAAATGCAGAATAGCACAAATCATGGACTAAAATTGTATGAAATAAGCACCATGTTGTATGCAAATGCAGAATCAGTAACCAAGGGATATTTTGAAAATAATCACTCACCCAAGCACGTAGATATCAGCTGGCTCATCGATATCTAGCCAATCATCAATATCTAGGTCATCAGGTGGAAGTTTCCCTCCAACATTCCAAGTCCCAACGCATATTCTAGGACAAAAGAGCAGCAGGATAAGAATAACTGACTAACTGATAGATCATCACTTTTGGTCCTTTCCAGAATCAGTGCAACTAGTGTTTACTCTTATATTAGGCACTACCATACCTGAGTTCCTCTGTGTTTATATACTGTGCCCTAAAAGTCTCTGAATTTCTTCTTCTTCTTACCCATGGAAGAGTATCTGAAGTCCACAGGAGAAAAAAATAATAATAATAAATAAATAAATAAAGGTAGTTAAGCTACATATTAATAAAGTAATATAACAAACCTTATCCTAACAAAAACAAGAATAAAAAAGGAATCCCAGAAAGGAGAATATTAGAACTGAAAATACATATGACATTCGAGATTAAGCAGCATTACTCCATGTTTGTACACTGAGCCACTAACTAGAATTTCCAAAAATTTGAAAGAAAAGAAATGAAAAAAGAAAAAGAAAAAAGAAGCACTATTAAAATTAAATAATTTACTTTTGACTTGAATGTGGGGCCAAACTCTATACCCTCTCTCGAAATATAAACTCATTCTAATATCTCCTAATAATTTCATTAACTAAAATGAACTGGTAGAGGACCACAATAGCCAATCTCAACAACATCCAGAAAAGGCCAGTCATAGTTTGAAGCATTCTCCAACTTTTTTAATAAAGAAATGCTAATGCATTAGTACCTAGCTTCAGTTAATAATTTAATATAGCTGCCTTTCATTCATTTTCAATGGAATAAACTAATGCCAATTCATGAAGCATAGGTGATTATTATATCAAGAAATCTTCTCAAGACATGAATCACGCTCGGCTCCATTTGGTCAGCATTGGAGAATCAATTTCCAAGGCAACTAGTTCAACTCCATCAACCCAACTCCAAAGAGAAGATCCACTTGCAAAATCAAAATTCTCAAATTCCACAAAATTGGAAATTCTAATAAATTCCAACTGAACACAACCAAACACAGGATTAATGATCTTAATTCAAGAATTAAATGTTGTCACCAACACAAGTATTGCTTCAATTTCAAGAAGCTACTGAAAATTCATGTAAACCTAACAAACCGACCGCACTGAACCAAAATACAAAACATTCAAACTGTGTCCTTGAAACATTACCATTATGATCAACCTGAGCACCATCCCCTTTGTTGCCCCTACAACTAAATTGTCTTCCCCTTTGACTGAATCCTGCAAACACCCACTTGATAGTTCGACTCAAACCTCAAAAGGGACTCTTCAAAACTGAAAGCAAACCCCTAAATACAATACTATCCTGTACTACCAATAACATCCACAATCAAAAAAATAGTTGAAGATTGTAAAAGAGCACGAGCGAGGTTTATGAGACCTTCAGCCTCGGAATCGGAATCGGAACTGGAATTTTCATTGTAGTCATCTTCGTCGGCGCTGAACTCGGAGTCGTCGGCGCTGATGTTAAGCCATTTGCGCATCACCACTTTTGGCCAGAAGAACTGTACGCACCACCAACCCAAACAATATATTTCAGCTCTACTTCTCTGCAAGTTTTCCCTCAACAACATTATCCAAAAACAAAAGCCCAAAAAAAAAACACAAAAAAGAAAAGCCCGTACAGAGCAAGAGGGAGTAATAGCAGTACCTCTTGGTGGTGCTTTGAACGTCGCTTCATGTCTGTGAACACAGAGATTTACAACAAAATGGTACAAAGAAAAAGAAGAAGAAGAAGAATGAAGCGAAGCTTGCAAATGAGATGGAGAGAATTGAAAACAAAGAAGAAGAAGAAGAAAGAGTACTAGTCACCTTTGGTTTTGCTGCCAAATAACGGTAGTTTTCCGTGCCCTGACTTTGAGATTAATTTATCACTAACAACTAATAATTATGGATAATTAATCATCATTAACTAAAATAGTGTCAAAGAAAGAAATTAAGGAAGAGCAATTATGAGTTCCAAGAAAAGTAAGTCGGTTCAAACAAAATTCAATGACTTATTTTATCATTGTTTAAAACTTAATGAATATTTAAATAAACATAACAATCACATGGAACATTTTTAAATTTAACTCTAAATAAATGGTAGTGTTCTGTTATGACCTGGGACTCCCTCAAATTTTTTTTTTTTTTTAAGTACATTAAACAAAGACTTCAATAAATAAATAAATAAAAACAACTCAACAATAAGCCCAAAAACAAAAACAAAAACAAACAAAAAATCATAAAAAAAAAAAAACAAAAAAAGGGAATGCGTCAAATAATTTGATGATACGGCCCTATGCACTCTTGACACAAACACCAAAAATTTTGGCTACTAATAAAAGCGGCTAAACAAAACACGAGCGAAAGCATAACGGTCACAGAACTTCCTCAAATTTGTTGGCTACTCAATTGAGACAACTTCATTCATTTGTGAAGCTGCCTAAATTGCCCAAAGCTTTCAACTCGCCTTGTCCAAAATTTTGGAGATTAATTCGTGGGTTCGTTTGAGATTGTGATTTTAATAAGTGCGATTTTAAAAATAGTGTTTTCGAAATCGTTACTTTTTAAAATTGTAAAGACATTTGGTAAAACATGTTAAAAAGTACGTTTTTATGAAATATTTGTTATGTAAATTCATGATTTTGGTTTAAATTCGCACTTTTTCAAATAAATACCTCTGAATTTGCTTATTTAAATCGCAAATTTTTTTCCTATTTTAAATTAAGTACTTTTTAAATCGTAGTACCAAACATCTTACATTTTGCAATATCTTTTAAAAACATAAATTATTTTTGTGAAATTGCAATCTTAAATGCATCCTAAGACACTAACAACTAATAATTAAGGATAATTAGTCATCATTAACTAAAAATACTTTTTGTCAAAGAAAGAAAGAAAGGAAGAGCAACTAGGAGTAATGAGGGCGGCAGCCGGCAGGCCAGCTAGAAAAGGGACCCACTGTCTCAGCTTTTTATTTGTTTATTTATTTCTTTTTTTGTTTTGCCTTGTCTGAGTTTGGGGCTCCTGCCAATTGACTTTAGTGTTTGGTGTTTTCGTGGTATGAATAATTCTTAAAGTTAAAAACAAAAATAAAAGGAAACCGAAAATTCTTTAAATAAAATACAAATTCTAATAGTATATTTAATTCTTCCGTTGGATTTTTTTAAAACTCCTAATATATTAGAAGTGAAACCCAAGAAAACACGAGTCTACTTTACTCTATGGAAATTATTAGACCCACTCTGATAATGCAATTACATCGTACAAGCAACAAAGACATGTGATATCACTTAATAAAAATCAAGTAACCAAGTAGGCATGGAGGCATCACAATCACACAAGAGACAATTTAGCATTTGTTTCCTACCTATTTAACTTGGGGCATTTATGCAACGTGGGAAAAAAACAAAAAGAAAGAAGCTCAATGTAAAAATGGTTACACCAATTGGTTACTCGGCTGGAATTGGCTGTAATTCTTGTCAAAATGGGAGTTCTCAATGAGCCCACAGACACAAGAGTAATGATATTTAGTAAACTCTTATACTACTATCATAGATATTTACTACCACATCATCATAATAGTATGATAGTAGTATTAGAGCCTACTAAAAAGAACGTGTTTGAATGTACGTTTGAGTGGCTTAAAAGTTTGTTTAAAGAAAAAAATACTTGTTTAGTAAAAAAAGAATTAAAAACGCTTTTAAAGGTCCAAAAAAAAAAATGGGGCCAAAACGCAAAGCTTTTGTCCAAAAAAAAATTTTTTAATTTAAAAACTCTATTTCTCAAATACAATATCAAATATATTTTAAATATTATTTCTTCGGACACAAACAATATAAACATGTTCGAGCACCTAAGCCATATGGAGAGGCTACTTTCAATTGCATTATTGGAGGTGCAAACAATTGTAAGAGAGCAAAATGCACGCATATAAAACACGTGTACAAAAGCCAACCCTGAACCCCTATCGTCCTTGCCTGGTTGCCATTATGACACACAACAAACTTGGACCCCACCAGACCTCATTGAGTCATTTCTTTGGGCAAGGCTTAGGTGCGGTAGTTCAAAACTACCGCACCATGCTGTAGTCCAAAACTGCACCGTTTGGTGCAGTTTTGGGCAATAAACAAATAGTTCTTTTAAAGAAAAAGAAAAAGAAAAATATTTAAAAACTAAAAGTATTAAAAAAATAGAAGAGAAAAAAAAAAATGAAAGGGGTGGAGCCACCCCTTGGCCAAAATGAAAAATATTTTTAATTATTAGTTTTTTATAAAGAAAAATATTTAAAAACTAAAAGTATTAAAAAAATAGAAGAGAAAAAAAAAAATTGAAAGGGGTGGAGCCACCCCTTGGCCAAAATGAAAAATATTTTTAATTATTAGTTTTTTATAAAGAAAAATATTTAAAAACTAAAAGTATTAAAAAAAATAGAAGAGAAAAAAAAAATGAAAGGGGTGGAGCCACCCCTTGGCCAAAATGAAAAATATTTTTAATTATTAGTTTTTTATATTTTTTAATTCTTAAATAATTGTTTGTTATATTTTTTAAAAAACCTATTTTTTCCCAGCCCAAAACTGCACCATTTGGTTCAGTTTTGAATTTTTCCTTCTCAAAACTGCACCGTTTGGACTACTGCATGGTGCGGTAGTTTTGAACTACCGCACCTAAGCCTTCCCCCATTTCTTTTATCACGTCTCTACATAGACATCCCAAAATTAAGATCTGATGGAAAATTTGAGATTTTTTAATTGTTAATTGTAATTTTGTATTTTAAATTTAATAGTCTATAAAATGTCACCCGGCAAAAAGAAAATAAGCTAAAATCAATAGTTTTATTTTGAATAACTTTCCTTTTTTATTTTTTTTATTTAGGTCTTAGGCTACTTTGGACTGAAAAAAACGACAATAAAAGGAAAGAAAGAAGTGCATCACTGTCTGTATTTCATATTTGGTTGGGGTCCAAAAGCACATTTTCCTAATCTGGCAATGTAGCATCAGTGGCACGTTTAATTATAAGCTTCACAACTCGAATGGACCACACATCTACATAACTAGGCCAATTATTTTGTCCCCTGTTGTTTTTCCATTGCTCTCAAAGCTTTCTATTTCAACCCCCAAAAAAAAGAAGACACCAAAAAAACAATTCTTATACATCAAATGATATGAAAAATCACGGTAGCGTCAACTTTAAGGGAGAAAAGGGAATTAGGAGAGTTATGTATAACATTACTATAAAAAAATAATAATAAAAAAAAATTTTTTTTAAAAAAAAAAAAAAAAAAAAAAAGTTGTGTTTGAACGGTTCAAATAGGGGAGGTCGAATTATGCAGATAACTATCCGAATAAGTGGAGCCCGACCAATAGTTTTATATTAACTTTTGTCACATCCTTATGACTTTTATTCATCAATCCCTTAAATAAAAAGATCATGAAAGAAGGGAATTCTTTTGGTCAGCTACTAATGTTAGACGTCCCATGTCCATGTGTGATTCATGATCAATAGGTAAGCAACTAACCATAAGCTGTCGGGAAATGGGTGATGTATTTTCACACGTGGGACCCATTCGTTGTATTATGACACATGCATGGTTTGTTCCATAGTGAACACATGACGAATTCTAAATTACACCAAACTAAAGGTACCAAGAACAAAAAAAAAACAAAACAACAAGAAGATTCATGAACCATTTAGGGCCTGTTTGAGAGGTTTAAAAGTGCTTTTAACACAAAAACAGTTGGTCAACAAAAAAAAGTATTTGTTTAGTAAAAAAATTAAAAAACGATTTTAAGTGTCCAAAAAGTCTAAAAATTACTGAAAAAAACTTTTGGTAAAAGCTTAAAAATGAAGATTTTACCTAAAAGCTCTTTTTGACTTAAAAGCTCTATTTGTCAAACGCAATCTCAAACAGGCACTTACTCCTGTGAGTTTTTTCTAAATTTTTCTTTTATAATTTTAAACTTTAAAGTATGCAATGTGCACCACATCTTAGAATTTGATTTTCAATATATAACTAGCATTTTTCTTGAGTCGCTTGTGAATTTAGAAGTTCCTCTCCTTCACCTTAGATTGATGAATGGTCCAATGGCATCCCCTCAATCTTGTTTGAAATGATTATACATATGCATGAAAAATACCTTTCAAGGTGAAATTTCTTGAAATATAGAATGCTAGCAGGTATTATAGTTTTTACTATAATTTTTTTTTTTTTATAAATTGACGTAAACTGTTAGCCATTAAACAATTAAATATAGTGACACTCTTAACAATTGTAATACTCCAAATATTCTCCTTAAAAATAACTAAATCAACATAGAATATGCACTTCCACGCGTGTGTCCAAGGGCGGACCTACATTAGTCCTTGAGGGGGTTTCGCCAACCCCAAAAAATTTTAGAACTCTTACTTTTATACCGCGATTCCCTCCGTCAATTCATATGAGAAGTCTATGGCAGATTAGAAAAATTTTGTATTGCAAAGGAAAATTATATTTTAAGATGATTTTATAGACATATAATTTTTGTTATAGTATTTATGACTTAATAGCTTAGTATGAAATTAAATTTTATACTTATTAATTTTGATTTTATATAAGCGTGGATACACACCTAAAAAGACTATATATATATATATATATATATATATATATATATATTAGAAATGTTAAAATTTAATAAAAACTCTACATTTTGCTCATAAAAATCCATGTGGCAAGATACCGTATCAAATTTTTTTTTAGGAAAAAAATAAAACAAAAAAAAGATGATGTGGCATCTTGCCACATGAACTTTTATTGACAAAATATAAAATTTTTATTAGATTCTAATATATCTCTTATTTATTTAGGTAGGGTCGGAGCAAAGTGGCATTACTATTTATAACGTGACATCATAGCAGACAGGTCAAATTTTTAATGCGATAATGGTAAACCTTATCATTTCAGGCACCATGGGACTTTCATGGCTGCCTGGCCGGCGTGCTAGACTTTTTAAATTACATAATTCTCCTTGAAATCAATTATAACAATAATAATGAATAAATAAATAAATAAATAAAACAAACAATAGCACCCAATCAAATCGACCAAGTACCAAAGTGAGGAGTACATATTATTTGTCCCTACCCTTTCTTCCTTATATTTCTCGAAATTAAAAAATAAAGATAGGAAAATGAATAACTCTACATTGTCATCTGTTCTAAAAAAATTTTAAAAAAAATCCTGTAAATCAATAAAATATGAATTATAGAAAAACTCTCTACAAACACCAATTATCACAACCAAATGTAAGAGAAAAAGATCAAAAATAGGATGCATAGCGTGAGAGAGAGAGAGAGAGAGAGAGAGAGAGAGATGGATCATACCTTTGGCTCCGGCGATGAAAGATCTCCTTCTCAGGCAAGACAACCTTTGTTTCTTTAGGCTTATATTCTCGTACAGAAAGCCAAAGTTCAAAGTTGTTTGGCTTTTCAGGCCAAATCCTTTTACTTTATATAAAAAAAAAGCAACACAAAAAAAAAAAAAAAATTTGGCGTAAAAGATTTGGCCCTCTTGTGTTCTGGGAATCAGTAAAGCTGGCAGCCTAATTCGCTCCTCTGCAGTCTGCACTGCTGCTTTACTTATAAAGTGACAACTCATGAGAAGGAACAAAAACCACTGTCCCTTTCTTCACCTTAATTACTCCATCCAATGTGGTCCTTACACGTGGTTATACGAATCAATTTATGTTGCTTTTCCTTTTCTAACTTTTTATTTATTTTTTTATCTCTCATCTCTCATCCCCCCTTTTTTTTTTAATTGAATTACTGACATCTATATTATCTCATAAAGTTGTCTAATTAACTTTAAACCACCCATTAATACCATCCATTTAAGTTTTAACGGTGGTTTTTGGGATAGATTGAAGAATTCTAAAGAAAAAATGCTCGGTATATTTTAATTTTTACTATAATTTTTTTACTTTCTCCAAACTTGCGTGCCAAAGAGCACAATAAATCACAGACTTTCTTGATTTCAAATAATGTATGGGGACAATGACAAAGTGAATAAATCATGATCATTTGGATTGAATATATGATGCATATGGAAATGGAAGCGAAGGCAAAGAGCGGTTGGCGGTAGCCAAGGTCCACCGAGATGTTATATTTTGTCAATGAGTAATGATATAAGTAGGAATATATGTTACCCACTTGACAAGTGTTTACTCCCCATGCCAACCTTCCCTTTTACTGTCCTAATATCCATACGAATAGTGATAGCAAAATCTAGAAACATGGCCTTTGGCACCCATTAATTATCAATTAACCTCGTGAAAATTAGGTAATACAATTTTTGATACAATTCACAAACGCAACATGACATTAGTGGGTTGAGTTTGAGAGTCCTGACTCGTTTAATTAATTGGTCTAAGTTAGAGTTGATTTATATCATTTTATTTTCATATCTCGACACAGCCTGAACTCAGCAAGCAACTTTTATGGTTAACAATTTTTTACACAATCCATGAACTTAACACGAAATTAACGAATTAGGATTGAAGAGTTTGACCTTTTTAATTAAATCAATTGGATTAGGGTTGATCTATGTAATTTTATACTCATATCTCAATACGACCTGAACCTGACACGTGAACAAGAATTATTACTCATAAATTTAAAGAAAAATACTATTTAGTAAAATAGTATACGACTGCCGTAAAACTGGAATGACATGACAATGAAAATCAACAATTGATTTTTTTTTTTTTTTTTTCAAAGCTATTGTTGATCCAAAGTTGATTTTTTTTATTATTAATATTCTTGAATATATCAGAGTCTCAATATATGTAACCAAACAATTATATATTTCATTTATAATTAAAATATATTAAAAAAAATCTTTTTATATTCATTAAGGCCGACAAAAAACATTAAGAAAACGACAGTATATAGTGGGAATTGTGGGGGTCGACCTCTGGCAGACTTTTGAAATAATCTTGGATTCTCAATGCCTTTTCTCTAAATGAAGTAATATTGACCTTTATGGACAGCAAGTAATTTGCTCATTCTGGGAACCAGAAGATTCTTCACGTAATGACAAACAGTGGTGGTACGTGGCTTCTAGTAGTGGTGGTACCTCCCTGTTGAGTGGAACAATACATCAATGACAACCAGGTTTGACTCAGGCACAACATGTCATAGTCCGGATCGAGATGTACAGTAATTAGCACTTCAATTCTTAGCAATTTGGATTAGTAATGTGAGAAATCAAGTATAAAACTTATCCGTTTTTCCTTATAATCTTTTCCCGCATTTGATTTAAAAAAAAAAAAAAAAGTATAAAACTTATCCGTTTAAATAAAATTACTTGGACAAGTAAATCTCATATATGTTTATTTATATTAACTATTTAAATTCCAAACAGTTTAAACAGATAATTACTTAATTACTGTTTATCTCCTGTCTTTTTCCCAGTTGAGCCAACCAAAAAAAAAATAATAATAAAGGTAATAGAGATGAGGGGGTATCTGGCAAATTTGCAGACAACGAAAGTGAAACTTGGCCCCCCATCCACATGTGCAAATGATTCATGCTTAATTTCTTATCAATCCCCTTCACAAGTTTTCTAGCTAGAGGATTACAGCTTTGCGACTCAACAATATATATATATATATATATATATTAGTAATGTCATTTTCATACCATTTATTTTATATTTACTGATGTAATGTATTTTAAATGATTTTTTTGTATTAATTATTAAAAAATATATATATATTAGTCACTAAAAATATGTCATATATATATAAAAAAAAAGTGTATAATAAATTAGTGTAAATGGTAGCATTATTTTTTTATTATAGTCTATAATATATGTACGTGTAATTTTATACTTCACACTAGAACGCATACATATGCTAACAGTGATTGTCAAGTCGACGTAGTGTAATTGTGGTATAAAAAAAAAAAAAAATTGTCAGGAGACTTTCTGTCTATTTTTCGTCTTCGTTGGTTTTCAATCTGCAATCAACCTATAAATAGAGAATATTTAAATATGATCCTAATTATGAAATATATGAAAAATATATTATATTTTCCGTATATTCTAACCCAACCAATAAAACTTATTGCATATTGGGTATTTGTAAATTTGTAATTGACCACCAACTTTCGGTATTAAAATAAAAAAATAAAAAAAGGTGCTTACAATTAACTAAAGGCAATCATGAGTGCATTGATTTAAATTCCATATGATTGAAACTAAAATCATAAAAAATGGAGACAGAAAAGAAAAAACTACCAATTAAAAGAACTCGAAACTGGTGAATCTTATCCTGGACGTAAGATTTACACCAACACCTATGTTTATTTACCCCATTGATCATGATGAGTCAATATATATATACTTCTCGATTTTCTAAAGTCTAACAGCAGAGTTAATCATGAGTGTTGGTGTTGACACGTATCTTCTCTATATCTTCTATAGTTTCCATACCTTTTGGATTATCTATATTTTAAAAGTACGTACGTAGCTTAAAGAAAAGGAAATGTAGATTAGTAATAAAATGGTTGAGAAGTTATGATACGTCCGATTATCACCACTAACGATATATATAATTTAATAATTATAATAATAATTATTATTATCATCAGTTTGCAGATGACGATCTGGGAAAGGTACAGTTTGTCTTGGTTCAAACGTTGGTATTTGAATTAAAAATGGCGGTCTCTCTCATTGTATGTGGCAAAGCAAATCACATGCACCCACCTGCATTAAAATCCATGTGGACAGAGTAGCATCTGTTTGGCTTTGTTTTCTTTTTCTGTAAAACTATATTGTTCATGATTGAGCTTAATGACGATCAACAATGGGCCAAATGGCATGCACCAACAGGCCAGGGTGATATGTGTGGAACAATATTGTACGTGTTATTTAATTATGGCATTTGATATAGAGTCAACTTGGAGCTATGTTTTGTAAATTTCCTCCCTCATGGGTTGTTGTGTCGTGGCCATGCAATATCTTCTCCTTAGATTAGGTATTAGAAAACTAATGGTTTGAACTTTGAATCCTGGCATGTGTGTATGTCTGTTTATTTTGTTTTTTCTTCATCCCCAATACCTAATACATTGAAAATTTTATGGAAGACGAGGATCGATTTATTTAATTAATTTGTACAATAATTAAGCTGCAGTCTAGTATTTTTATATTTTTGGATAAAGTTTTTTTAGCAAACCGAAATGATAATTCATAATTGGTAAAATGGATGCACCTGATTCTCACCCATTGGACCTGGCCGAATAGTTAACTCTAAGCGTTGGATAGCCCAAACCTAAACTAGCCTATCAACCCTATTTTGTCAGCACCTGCATGAGTATTTTAATAGGCCGCGTAGCGCCCAATCTTTCCTCTTACCTAAAATCTTTCCTCTTACCTAAAAAGGGGGCAATCCAGTTGAAGGACAACACGTGGCAAGGCACATGACCTTCAATGAACATGGTTCAAAAGGAAAGGTAAACACTCTACTCATTTATTCAACGTACACACGAATCCAAAGCTTCTTTGACCCAATGAAGAAGAGCTTTTCCAAGTCCTTTACTAACGTAGGCATGGGAGGTAACTCTCATCGGTTTATTCTGGCAGGCATCTAAGCCAATCTTCTACTTTTTTTTTAGTGTTTACGAGTCGAACTCAGGGCCTGTTTGAAATTGCGTTTGAGGAATCTAAAAGTGCTTTTAACACTCAATTAACAAATCTGTTTAAAGGAAAAATTATTCGTTTGGTAAAAAAATTAAAAGTGTTTTTAAGGGTTCAAAAATGTTAAAAATTGCCAAAAAAACACTTTTGGTAAAAACTTAAAAATGAAGTTTTTACTCAAAAGCTTTTTTTGATTTAAAAACTCTATTTCTCAAACACAATCTCAAATAGGTTTGAAAGTGGCCATGCTGATTTCAGCTTCATAAAAAATGATTAAACTAAAAATTTGATTTGTCAATTTAATTAATTAGTAGTTGACTGATTAACCATACACTCTTAATCATTTCACTAATTAGGGATTCCCACATTAGTAATTGTTAAAGTGTAGTGCATCAATAGGAAGAAAAAGAGGATTACGAAACTACTTAAGCAGCCTCAATGGAATAAAAAAATATGCTATTTTAAATTTGAAACAACGAAGGTATTAGTAGAATGTCAAGTTTTCCAAGAAGAACATGATTTGATACTAAGTTGAAAATAAACTATTAAAAAATAATTTAATATTTTTCGATCATGGATTTTTTAATTGCTCAAGTTTGATCGTATATTTTTCGATCCTTAATCAATCCAACGCCTAATAATCTTTACTTTGTTTAGCTTAATACTACCGGATGGTTACCTTCTCTTTCCCTTAATAACTCCATCATTCTTCCATATGTACAATATAACTAATGGAGCAATATATTCTCTAGTTAGTTATATTTGAAGGGTATTTTTATTTTTTTATTTTTTTGATGAGATAAAAATATCTTTCAAATATAACTAACTGGATATTCTCCCGTTCATTTGAATTGGAGAGCATCCTAATTCATTGTTACCATGGAAGTTGTAGTTGTCACTATTGTTGAAATTAATATCATGCTCATTCTCAATTGTGTTCATTTGGGCTTTCTTGCATTTTGAGCTTGAGTCTTTTGTAGGCATACAATCCTCCAGTAGCCACCAACCACCTCTAGTTTGTAAGATTTTTAGGCCCGACTCGCTCTAACGAACCCGGGCTCGAAGGATTACCCATCTAGTAATCGCCATTTGGACAACAATTAAAAGTGTCACAACAAGTGAAAAATAGCCAAAAAAAAATTTTCAAGAAAAAATTAATTTAAATATATATTTTTGACAGAAATTATTTTAAGCCCAAACAAATAGAAACTTGACAAGTATAATAGGCGGTGGTATTTACTTTTTTTTTGCTTGTCCGCACAAAAGAGGGAAGGAGATTCGAACTAATGACTTCCTCTTTATATAAAGAGGCGTAATCGCAGCTGATTAAATTACCTCTTGAGCACTTGGCGGTGGTCTTGAGGAGTAGGAGTAGGAGTAGTCATACACTCTTTTCCTTCTATATCCACACATGCACAATTTATCCATCTGAGCCCAAGCTCACTGTAAAACAAAATTGGGCCAACCCGAAGAGCCATACAGGGCCTGATATTCAGACAAATCCTGCCCCCTAATTGCTCCTAAGCCTAAATGAAAGAGATACCGCAAGCTAAAAAACGAGAATAAGATGAGCAGTGAACGGATAAAACAAGCTGGGAAAGCCCGAGTCTTTGAGAAAGAAAGATCAATTCCAAGCTCGAAGGTCGAAGGAACAAAGCTCATGAGGTGTGTTGGATAAGAAAATGCCAATTCTTCTTCAACCCTGTAAGTCTCTCTGCTCCCCCAACTATGTTTTACCAGTTAAGAATTTCACTGTTGTATCCAACACTGTCCAAAGCAACGCATTTTCGAGCGACCCCAAATGCACAGCTTCAAAACCCTCCAAATGCAAACTATTTTCCACTGTTGGGTCTCTTCAAAATCTGATATTTTCTAAGAATTTCTCCATTTGGGGAGGTACCCATGTTTCCTTTTGCTCTGGAAATGAGGTTTTTGATGGTTTCTCGTTTACCCAGTTGCCCCAAAAGCCTGAAAGTAAAGCTACTAAAGAGAATGAAGAACTTGAATTGCTAAATAAGCCTTCCCCAGTGCCTATAAATAATGGGGTTGACTCAGAATTAGACAAGGAATCTGAAAAACCTGATAAAGACGAGGCTTTGGCGCCTTTTTTGAAGTTCTTCAAGGGGAGAGATTCTGGGGAGGACGTGAAAGAAGAGGGAGTTGTATTAGAGGAAAAAAGTGATGTGGACGACAGGAGTGAGGAAGTTAAGAAGGTCGGTATTGAGTACTACGAGCCTAAACCCGGTGATTTTGTGGTGGGAGTGGTGGTTTCAGGTAACGAGAATAAGCTTGACGTGAATGTAGGGGCGGATTTGTTGGGTACAATGTTGACAAAGGAGGTGCTTCCCCTGTATGACAAGGAGATGGAATACTTATTGTGTGATACCGATAAGGATGCCAACGAGTTCATGGTCCGGGGGAAGATGGGAATTGTGAAGAATGATGGCGCCTTAAGTGGGGGACCGGTGCCTGGAAGGCCTGTTGTGGAGACTGGAACTGTTTTGTTCGCTGAGGTTCTTGGGAGAACACTTAGTGGTCGACCATTGCTTTCAACTAGACGGTTCTTCCGGCGGATTGCTTGGCATCGAGTGAGGCAGGTTCTTTTCTTGCTTTTTACTTTTCTGTTTAATTGATTTGGAAACTTTCATGCAGAATCTAGAGCCTGCACGTGACTGTTTTTGGAATGTATTTTTTTGGAAAATAGGTGTATGTCAAAACGTTGTGGAAGCATTTTTGCGAATATGGTTCTTTAGATAAAAATAAATAGGAATACAATGTTAATAATCTGTGAAATAAGGTGAGATTTATTAAACAGTGAAACTATATACTTATCAAAAAAAAAAAAAAAACAGTGAAACTATAATTTTCATCTCCTCGCAACAGTATTGCTACCTAGAGTGAGCTCTTATTAGTTTTATAGTCTTTCATTGATGCTATTTGACGATGGGAAACAAATCTTTTGTTTTCTACTGAGCAGATAAAACAACTCAATGAACCTATCGAGGTGAAAATAACAGAGTGGAATACCGGAGGTCTTCTTACAAGAATTGAGGTTGTTTTTTTGTTTTTGTATGCCTGATTTGTGTGTATGTGCTTATGCATTTTGTCAATGGCTATCATTTGTTGATGTTTACTTTGCAGGGTTTGCGAGCTTTTCTTCCAAAAGCTGAGTTATCGAATAGGGTGTACAACTTCACTGATTTGAAAGAAAATGTGAGTTGTCTTTAAAAGATTTCTTTTTTGTCATTCAGCAACTTATTAGGTAATGGTTTGTGTTTCCTCTGTGCATGATGCCTTCAACCCCTCAATCAAAACATGGCTATCATGCATAATTGGGAGAGGTTAAAAGAATTACTGTAACATTTTTGATGTGTCAAATGCATAAGATTCAGACAATATGCAGATTATGGTAAGTAAAAGTTCATATCAAGGAAGGTGTCATTTACTTGGATATTGTCAATGACCATTGAAGGCCCAATTGAGGATCGACTTTATTACAGCCTCTTAGTATTGGGTGGGGGCCCATTTGAGCTACTATTGGCGAGCCTGGTCAGAGTCAAAAGTATTTTTTCTGTTCTTGCAGCTTTTTGAAGCTATATGCATATTTGGGGTTTAGAGGTGTTGTCTAGGAATCTAGACAATTCCCATGTTAAGGTAAGGTATGACATTGAGGCAATTAAGGCAAGACTAATACATAAAATCCCTGTCTTAGTCTTGTTCAAGTTCTCCATTTGAAAATATTAGCCCAGCGTGGCTAATTTATTTATTCTATGCCCTAATGCCGGAGCTAGGGGTCCTGTTGGGAACAGCAAATACTGCTACCACTACCAGTATGTGAAACTAAAATTGGAAAGTAAGAATTTCGATACTTGCATACTTGCTTATAACGTAAATAAACATCTCTAAACCAAAAGAGTCATGAATATGGGCTACATGGTTAGCTGCCTGCCTACTATATTTATTTTAGGCCCTAATGCAAGAGCTAGGGGTCCAGTTGGAAAGAGAAAAACATTACATATTGATACATTGGCTTTACTGATATTCAGTTTGGAAACTTCTTAGTTCACTATGCTCTGTTTGTCTATATATTCACTTCGGTTCAATGCAATCCTTGTCTGCTTTAGAAATAATTGGTTTCTTGTTGGTGTAGGTTGGACGCCGGATACATGTGAAGATTACTCGCATAGATGAGACTAAAAATGACTTAATATTGAGTGAGCGGGAAGCTTGGGTTAGTTTTTCTTATAGCATTTGGTGTGCTCTTGCTCTTTTGTTGCTTGCAAAAATCTTTTGTGTGTATTTCTCATTCAGCTTTCTCTGTTTGTTACTTTTCTAGAAGGCCTGCTTACTTTTTTACATAATTTTGCAGGAAATGTTATACCTTAGAGAGGGAACACTTTTAGAGGGGACTGTTAAAAAGATCTTCCCATATGGAGCTCAGATAAGGATAGGCGAAACTAACAGAAGGTACGGAACTTTTTAAATTTGCTTTGGAAGCTTATACTGGAAGTAAGTTAGATATGTCAATTTTCTTGATTTTTCCATTTGTGAAAAAAAGAAAATTCTGTGGAGTGAGTTCAAGATCAGAGCAGCAAGAAAAGGAGAACATAAATGCTACATTTGGAAAAATAAAAAGAAAAAGAAAAAGAAATTTGACATACCAAGATGTTGAAAACTTACAATAATAGGTGGTTTTTATTATGTCACCTTGCTGGGATGCTTCCCATGCACAAATACTTCTCTTTGAAAAATTCCCAGACATCATGTTGGTAGTGAAGAAAGTTGCTTATTCTGGAAATATTAGAAACACGGAGATGGTGTATACAGACAATGATTAGTTTACCCTATTATCCACTATTTATTTCCCTCTGCATTAGTATGTAGAATTGGTGCACTATCATAAAATTTTACGTGTTTATCTGTTTATTGCTCGATAAAGAAAGAATGGCTTATAAGTGATACTATGATACACAGAGAACTTGCAGTCTAAAGAAAAAGAAAATAGCAAAAAACATAAACAAAAAAATGTTTTAGTGCAGTTGGCATTTTTTGCGTTCATTTTTTTTTCTTTCTGTTGGAACATGGAAACAGGACAAACTGTTGAATGACAGGACCTGGCAAGTATAAGTTTTATGCTATTGTTGATACAAAGCTTCAACAGTAAGTGATGTATGACAACCCACAAAAGTGGACATTAGGGGTGATCCAAATGGGTGGGCTAGTGCTTCAGCTTATAGGTTTATGGAGGGGAAACATACAATTAAGGTTTATTTTTCTAAAGGTTTCATGGGCTGACATAAGAAGACAGTGTTGTAGGAATTTCTGGAAGTGGGGAACTTACAGGTATTTGGTTCCAATAAGAGTATATTTACAATGGCAGGTTAAGTTTTGTGGCCAAGGGTTTCTGGGTTCCAACAAGAGTAAATTTAGAATGATTGGCTTCAGCTTTTGACAAAGGATAGGATTTTACAGATGAGGTCCATGTAAAGATGGTCTGGTGGTGGCTGTGCAGCAGTGCATTTTGAAATACAGGAGTGCAAAGTAGAAAGTCGTTATTGGGTTATTCTAGGAGTCTAAGTAGAAATATTTTAATGGTGTCTGACCACTAAAATAGTGCAACATTTGCACAGAATTATTTTTAATCACAGTTGTCATTGCCTCTACATATTTGCTCGAGTAGAATCTAAAATAACATGAAATGGAAACTCTTTACTTTGTCAAGGAAAAGACTTTCAATGACTAATCAAGATTGACACTAAACCTTAACCAGTATAAAACATAGAAGATTCATTACCAAAAACCTGTTAACTTGAAATTACACAACTTGTCTTCTTTTTATTCCTATTTGACAGATGCTTTCTTGCATCTCTAGGGAACATTCAGTAGATATAATTTTAGCTTTAATCCCCTCACTTTCCTTATAATTTAAGGATGTTTGAACCATATATGATTAATTATAACCAGGTAAATGCTCTTTTATTATATAGGACCTTTGGTGGGATCCATTAGTGGATCAACACGGGCTTTGCAAATTTTAATTAGCACCATATGAGTTAATGGGGCTTTAGTTCTCTTCTGTTCTTTCTGTCATTTGCTTCGATTCTCCATAGATGTAAAATTTTGCATTTTTGGTTTTACTTTGTTTATCAATGGTTGAGCATTGTCCTAAACTTTCTCAATGCTTGACAGTGGGTTGCTGCATGTCTCAAACATCACCCGCTCCCGAATTACTTCAGTCAGTGACTTACTTGCAGTTGATGAGAAGGTCAAAGTTCTGGTTGCGAAGTCAATGTTTCCTGATAAAATATCTCTGAGGTAATTAAGGATTTAGTTGCTGGGTTTAAGCTTTTGTCTGTTTAATCTCATTTTCCCTTTCCACAATCTTAGTTACTTCTACTATATTGCATTCCCTATTTACTTGCACCGTGTCAGTTAGAAAGGTGCAAAAAAGACAACATTCTTAATGTTTGGAAGTTTAAGCACATTAAAGAAGACCTGGCCTTCACAATTCTTTGCATTCTAATGAACAAGTGACTGCCTTTACTGATTTGTTTTTTTCACCTCTTCGAACCTTGTTCTTTTAGGAAATTTCAGTAACGCCCAATAGTGGCACTAAGTAGCTGTTAATGATAATTTTGCTTTCGTGGCTTGCAGTATTGCTGACCTTGAAAGTGAGCCCGGCCTATTTATATCAAACAAAGAGGTATTTGTAATATTGTTAATCATTTTCTGGGAATTGAGATTTCATGGAGGTCTATATATTGCTTCTATCCAATTTCCTAAATTGAGAGAAGTACTTCATTTTGGCAGAAAGTATTTGCCGAGGCTGAAGTGATGGCAAAGAAGTACAGGGAAAAGCTACCTGCTGGTTTATTCTCTCACAAGTTGGCATACCTTCCAACCAATGCTTTACCTTTTGACAATGAAGCAAGTATGTATGCAAATTGGAAATGGTTCAAGTTTGAAAGTGAACATAAACCAGTGTGACCCTTACGGTTACCCTGTGATGTGATCAATTTGTAAAAGAGTGAGGGTTCAGTCCTGCTATCCTCCCCCTGCCCCACAACGCCACGCACCCCATCATGAAAAAAAGGAACCACTTTTCCTTCGGCCGTTATTCTCTTTGATTATAAACAAGAAATCAAGTTATTTGGCGTTGCAGCCAGATCACAAGCCATTTGAAAATCTATTTGATATGAGCATATAATGTTGTGCTTGTCCACATGATGCCTCCATTTTTCTCATTGTTCTATACAAATGTGTGATAGGAAGAGTAAAAATATTCTCTCAATTGTAGTTGCAAAACCTTTCGCGGGTGTTGTTTTTGTTTTACATATGGAAACAAGCAGAGCCATTTGCTTTTGATTCAGTTTTTGGCTTACCAATTTGATTAGCAATATGGAAAGGATGCTTCTTGTGGTGTAAATAAACAATGGATGATTTACTTCAAGGTCGTTGCTCGACTTGAGTTAGGCTTCTGCCTACTGTTTGGTAGTCACAAAATCTCGTTTTGACCCTAAATAATTAGAAGCAGGCTAAGTTGATTTGAAGTTGGTTTCTGGTATTGGTTTTTGCTGTTAAGGGAAATTTCAGTCAAGTCCAAGGTTAAAAATTGTTGCATTTGTAGCTCAACGCAAAGGAGATTGCAAAGATACTAGTTTAGGGGCCCTTACTCTCAATTTTATTTTATTTTATTTATTATTATTTTTTTCAATAGAGTAGGCCGGGGAGACCAATTGTGGCTATCCTACATAGGCGTAACCATAGTAGCACCTACTCGCTGGGAACTGCATAGGAGGGGTCTAGACAGTGGGAACCGCATGTGCTTCTTCAAGTTCGAATGAACTATAGCGTAACTCAACCCCATTAGGGCATTAATGGGAATCCAAGGTGGCTAATACTAATTGGGCTTATATGGAGATTCTCTATTGTTGAGATTCGAACCCACGCCTTAGTACATGCCTTGACCACTTGGGAACTTCTTTGAGCCATTGAACCACCACCTTTGATGGTAATTTCATTTAAAATGGATAGTATTCATTTCATAATTAGGGCATCTAATGAATATTAGTCACTTCATATGGGCATTTCACTCACCATTTGCAAATACACAAAAAGGGTGTAGAAAATAAGATGGCTTTGGTTATCATCAATCTCTTTGCAGAAAGGAAATTTCTTTAACATTTCAGGAGCAATTCTTTTTTCTCACAAGAACGATGGATATTATTATAAATTTCATTTGTAGAACTCAACCTTAGGCGAGAGAGACAAGAGAATAATATACTAAACTTGTGGATATGGATGACCTAAACAAACTTGGTTATCTTTAAAGCCTTGGAAAAATCTTGCATCCTCTTGACTGAGAAGCAGGATTCCAGTAAGATGCCTTCTAGACTTCTAGTTTGGAGACTCTTCTGCTCATCTGAAATTTAATAATGGCCTGCGGCGCATGTCCAAGGGGCAAGTGGCAAGTGGCACCTCTCTTTTTGTCATCTTCATGTTTTCTTGCGTTATTGCTTGAAACCCGTTTTTTAATTTGTTTTAAAAAGATTACTGAAAAGATAGAGAATCCAAGTCAGGTTGGCATCTAGTAAACAAAATAGGGTTTGTGGCTCCATGAACATCAATGCTACCCTAAAAGTCCAGTCTATGTGGTGGAAAAACCATTACCTCCCTACAAGGGATGGTAATAATTTATAGGTTCTGCTTGGTAGCTTAGGACTTAGGAGGGTAAATTTTCAACCAGAAATTTGATTTTTAATTATTTATTCATTGAATTGGGAAAGAACCCTAAACTCTAAAGTTAGTTTATGTGGTGGTCATGTCTGTTTACGCCTTTGTTTTTTGTTCTCAAGTTAAAGACAATAACAAGCAACCCAAAATACAAAATATAGAAATTGTTTTCATTTTTATGTCACATTAGAATATTTTTTCAAACAACCAAAAAAAAAAAAAAAAAAAACCCTCAAAACACATTAACAAAACATTTCATTATCTCCGAGTCTTGTGCTTGTGATCCTTTTTTCATTATTTCTTTCCAAGTTTCCGCTGTCGGTAGAAGTTATGTATTAATGCTTCAATGGAAATATAAGCTTTAGGAACCACATTAAAGACTTTATCACCGGGATTTAATATAATATTCCTTGCAAGTGCATCAGTTTTGTTTGTTAATGCTTTTTAGATGATATTTCTTGTTTTTTGTTTGAAAAAATGTTCTAATGTGTCACAAAGGTTAAAATAATTGAATTGTTTGATAATGTTTTTGGTTTTTAAAAAGAGAAAACAAAAGAAAAAAAGAAAAAAAAAAAAAAAGAGAGAAATTTCTATGTTTTGGCCTTGGTTTTTCTTACAAGATTGTGTATAAAGACAAGAATAATTCTTGCTCCCTATCTAGTGCAGATGTATGTCCATGTTCTCAGGCTTAAGTTCAGCTGGGAGGTCCCTCATATCTTATGGCATGCCAAGTGTCTGAATACTTTATTGATTATTTTTGAATCCTTTATTGATTATTAATGTAACATTATCATATGCAATTAATATATATATACCCCCAGTTCCTTCAAAGTTGACTGAATTCAACCCTAAGAAAATTCCCTAATAAATTAAAGCCTGACCCATACGACATATACAAGTATTTTGGGTGTTTGGTAATTTATTCTAAATAAATAAATTGTTTATGAAATTTTAATTGGAATTAGATTTTATTCTACGATGAGATGAAAGGAATAAATACGGTAATATTTTAATTTAGGTTCTTAGCCTAGTATATAAATAAAGGGGAAAAAAAAAAACTCCTCTACAACCATCATATATATGCATGGATGACATGTCAGTAAAATTAGATTAGTTTTTTTATTTATTTTTATACAAGTACTGATTTAAGAGCTGATTTTATTGTCATTATCATCCAGATGTATAGCAGTTGCACATGATTATACTATCAAATTGTAATGTCAAACGCATCCTAAATAGTAAATAGCATTATACCCATAAATATGGACAAAAATGAATGCTGCTTAACACTAGAGAGAGAGAGAGAGAGATGGAGAGAGATTGCAGAGAGGAATCCTTAAAGGGTAGGTGAGATTAAACCCACTAAACCTGATAATCAGATATAATAATCCTCTTCCCAGACAATTAGCGGCGCATTAACGTAAACTTCGGTCCTTTGATCAGCTGGACCTCCCTACCTATGATCATTATCACTTACTTAATTCCATTTTTTTTTTAATTTTTATATTCATTGAATTCCATTTTATAAATCTTACGTACTTAATATATTTACCCTAAAACTCCTTATAATTCATACTTTGCCCCCCATGATTCCATGAAAACTCCAGACTCGAACCCACCACACTAATCAACTACGTTTTTTTTTGTATATTATCTTAGCAAACATTATGCGAGGAAGTTTCGTTTCTAGTTAATATAAGAAAATATGTTCATCTTTCCAATTAAGATTTTATTTTTTGGACATCAATGCATGAGTTAATGATATACGTCAACCTTAAGAAATGCAAACTCCATATCTAATATATATATATCTTCCTTTCCAACACTATGATCCAATATGACATGATTTCGCATGTGGCTGGGACTTGAAAACACTTATAAATATTGCATCTGGTTTTGATTTTGATTTTGATTTGCATCGATGCACGACAACCTTTTTTTTTTTACTGAAAAAAAGTTGTATGCCTTGATGATTTTGATTTTAAACAAATATTATATAAAGTGGAGTTGATCAAAAAGATCATCTATATTGCGTATACCTTAATCAAAAAGATCCCCACCAATGCCAGAGATTTGGAGTCTTTAGTGGCCCATTTGTCCATTGGGGAACTTCTTAATTAATCCAATTTTTTATTTATTTATTTATTTTTAAAATAAATATTTGGAGTAGTGAAACATTTATTATAATTTTTTCACTTACTCAATGTACTCATGTAGCAGCATATATTAGTTTATAAACATTTATTTCAATGTTTGACATGGTAAGTGTCACGTAAACTGTCATATTAGTTTATAAACGTGTTAAGTGTCGTGTGACAATTTACATTTGAGCGTGAAACTAATGGAATAACTTCTGTATGAATTACCACACTAATTTATAAAAAAATATTGCAATAATATTTAGGGTCTCTTTAGGTATACGGTTTCAAAAAAGTACAATTTTAAAACGTGTAATTTGAAAATTAGCGTTTGGTAAAATCGCAGTTTAACTTTTAAAACAATGCATTTTTAAAAACGTATCTTATTGCTTGCGATTTGAAAACACAATTTTTTCTACGTTTTTAAATCATAGTTTCTTAAAAACAAATTTCCAAACAAAACACTTGGTAGTCAATTTGATTTAAAATCGTAAGCACTCTTAGCTTCAAAGGTGACCAATCATGTCAACATCTTTTATATATTTATATACTTAGTAGTCAGTACTATTTACGCTTGTGGATGAATTCAAAGGTGGTCTTTGTTTGTTTCCCGGGAAAACCATTTTTTGTGGTCAGAAAATTCAACACATCATTAAATGAGTAATGAATGAAGCCCATGGCAATCAGTTGGGCCTTCAATGGGTATCCGAGCCCAATTATTAAGTGTTTTGACTTGAAGCAAACAAGCAAAGCAAAAGTACAACACCTAGGAACACCAACCCAAAAAAAACAAAAACCCAAAGTACATTAACTAGGGTTTTGCTCATGCTAGTATGTTTGAGCACTTGTGATAAATGGGACACTTCTTTAGGTTAACAAAATGGGTTTCCTAATATACCCATGAAACCCACATGATAAGTGTGTTTCCCAAGGGGCATAACTGCCTTTTCATACCAAAGTAGCCCAATTTGATCAAAACCCTAAGCTTTCAAATTAAAATTTTTGTGTGACTTTAATGAGAGAGGTGTCTTGTCCGGCTGAATTGTTAGGATACAGTCAAAACCTAAAACACCTATAAAAAAACCCTAATCGTTACTTGTGCCCTAAATTATTCAAAAAATCAAAAACCTCTCAATCTCTCTCTCATGTGACCCCACCCTGTACATTTTCTTTTGCCCCATTCCCAAAACAAACCCACCTCCCCTTCCTCGGTAAGGAAGTCACCTACCTCACTAAAATTCACCTCACCACAGTAACCACACTGTAAAAAGGATAGAAACTATCATTAATTTTGCTCTTATGTAAGAGAGTTTTTACTGTACTTATTTGTTCCGACATGCGTTTTACAATCTGTCTACTTGTTTGAACCTAAACCCTAAATTCGTATCTTATAAAAATTAAGAAATTTATTTTGAATTTGGCTTACATGCTGTTATTTTAATAATATCATGTAATCTCCAAGGGGTAGTTCAATTGGCTGGAGACCACGCCTTATGAAGCGGAGGTCACTAGTTCGAATCCCCCTTCTTCTCTTGTGCGAACATATCCAAAAAATAAAAAAATCATAACATGTATGTTGTAGTGTAAACAACGGTTAAGATTGTATCTCAAAATTGACTTACTTTGAGAAGCTTTTAATAGGAGAGAGAAAATAAAAAAAATATTTTGAGAGATTCAATCTTGACCGTTGCTTAAACTACTGTTATTTTAATAACATCATGTAAGCTGGATCTATTTCTTTCAATGCAATTTTTTTTTTGACGTGTTCGCATAAGGGGAGAGAAGAGGGAGATTTGAACGGCAAACTTTTTTTTTTTTTGACATGTCTTTCTTGAAACGTGATCGTCGGCTGATTGAGTTATCATTTAGAAACCGAAGAAGAAGAAAATTCATTTAACCTAATTAAGAGAAAAAGTTTATGTAAAAGTACATTTTGTTATCAATATAAAACACCAAATTTGGCATTACAACAAGATGCTCCAATTAAAACTTCCCTCTATATGCACGCCACCCTTAGACCCTAACCCTTTATAATAAGGCCAAGGCCACGTTTGAGGGCGCATAGTTTATGCAAGAAAAAGACATTGAAATTGGTTTGTTTTAGTTTACGCCAACCCTTTTACCTTTCACAATCTCCCAAGCTGCCTCACTCCTCCTACGGTCTTCCTCTTCCCTAGGCACTCTCACTGTACCACCACCATGGACATGGAGCTCTGAATCTTTTGCTACTGTCCGACCCGTTTTCCGGAATATCTGACCCACATTGCTTGGAATTACCACCTCACCATGTAAATTTGTGTCATTTCTTCCTTACCGCTCTGGTGGAGTTTTTAAACATGTTGGGTAAATGTGTTCACGTGTCAGCCATGCTGGAAAATTTTATCCAGTTTAGATTAACCCTGGCCGTTGGATTACCTCAATAGTATAATAAATAAGGAGGAGAAAATGTGCAATTTGAAAAAAGAAATTGCGGGTGCCCGGATCATTGCACCAAAATCAAACCGTCGGTATATAAATGGACTTCAAAATCTCCCTACTTAAAGAGTTCTCCCTGTAACTCAAAGCTCAAGCCACCACAAAACCACCACAACCGCCGCCGCCATCCCTGAAATCATTGAAGCATATCATGCCGGCTGTTGGACTTGAAGCTTGTCAGCGCCGGCTGCGGCATTTTTTTTTCCGGTAAGAAAGACAGCACTCCCCAACCGTTTTACTTTGACTGTATTCAGCACTATGTTTCACCGGAAAGATGCATGAGAAAGACACAATCTTTTTTGTTCACATGCATGGATTCAACAACCTTAGTGTGAAATACAAACATCCTCCTCACATCACTAAGTTCCTTCACATGGATGTTGTCTCCTAGAGTGGACTTTTGCCATCACTATCGTCAGAGCTATTACTCCAAAAACCCCATATCTGAACTTTCATATATCACCAAGCCATTTTTCATGGCGCCCCAAATGAAGAAGACAAACCATTTTGTTATATTTTCCTTTTTCTTCTTCTTCTTCTACCTAACCATGACCAAAACATTACTGGTTTCCTCTCTCTCAGCTGATGGAAATGCCCTCCTCTCCCTTCTCTCTGCTGCTGACCCTTCTGCTAAATCTTCGTCCTCTGTTCTTTCTTCATGGAACCCATCAAGCCCAACACCATGTTCATGGCAAGGCATCACATGCTCTCCACAAGACAGAGTCATCTCTCTGTCTCTCCCCAACACATTCCTCAATCTTTCCTCTCTGCCCCCACAGCTATCCTCCCTCTCATCTCTACAACTCCTCAACCTCTCCTCCACCAATGTCTCTGGCGCCATACCCACATCCTTTGGCCAACTCACTCATCTTCACCTCCTTGACCTCTCCTCCAATTCCCTCTCAGGTTCCATTCCTCCAGAACTCGGCAATCTCTCTTCCCTCCAATTCCTTTTCTTGAACTCCAACAGATTATCTGGTAGAATACCTCAACATCTTGCTAACCTCACCTCACTACAAGTTCTTTGCCTCCAAGACAATCTTGTCAATGGGTCAATTCCATCACAACTAGGCTCTTTGCTCGCCCTCCAACAGTTTCGGGTAGGGGGGAATCCATATCTAACCGGAGACATTCCTGCACAATTAGGACTACTCACCAATCTCACTACATTTGGTGCGGCAGCGACCGGCCTTTCTGGTGTGATACCGGCTACATTCGGGAACTTGATCAATCTGCAAACGTTGGCACTCTACGACACTGATGTGTCTGGTTCTATACCACCTGAACTTGGGCTCTGTTCTGAGCTGAGGAACTTGTATTTGCACATGAACAAGCTTACTGGTTCAATCCCTCCTCAAATGGGAAAGTTGCAAAAGCTCACAAGCTTGCTTCTTTGGGACAATTCACTCTCTGGAACAATCCCAGCTGAGCTTTCTAATTGTTCATCGCTTGTGGTTCTTGATGCCTCTGCCAATGGTCTTTCTGGAGAAATCTCGGGTGACTTGGGGAAGCTGTTGGTTCTTGAACAGCTTCATCTGTCAGACAATGTGCTGACGGGATCAATACCATGGCAGCTGAGCAATTGCACAAGCCTCACTGCTATTCAGCTTGATAAGAATCAGTTATCAGGTGCCATTCCATGGCAGGTTGGTAAATTGAAATTATTGCAGAGTTTTTTCTTGTGGGGAAATTCTGTGTCTGGAACCATACCAGCTTCGTTTGGGAACTGTACAGAACTGTATGCGCTTGACCTTTCGAGAAACAAGCTTACAGGGTCTATACCGGAAGAGATTTTCAGTTTGAAGAAGCTGAGCAAGCTTCTGCTTCTGGGGAACTCATTATCAGGAGGGTTGCCTCGAAGTGTTGCAAACTGTCAGTCTTTGGTGAGATTGAGACTTGGGGAGAACCAGCTTTCAGGTCAGATTCCGAAGGAGATTGGTCAACTGCAGAATCTTGTGTTTCTTGACTTGTACATGAACCATTTCTCTGGTGGACTTCCATTTGAGCTTGCCAACATCACGGTTCTTGAGCTGTTGGATGTGCACAACAACTACATTACTGGGGAAATCCCGTCTCAGCTTGGTGAGCTTGTGAATTTAGAGCAGCTTGATCTCAGCAGAAACAGCTTCACGGGTGAAATTCCTTGGAGCTTTGGGAACTTCAGTTACTTGAACAAGCTCATTCTCAACAATAATCTACTGACAGGTTCAATCCCGAAATCCATAAGGAATTTGCAGAAACTAACTCTACTTGATTTGAGCTACAACAGCCTCTCAGGTGCAATTCCACCTGAAATCGGTTATGTGAAAAGCTTGACTATCAGTTTGGATTTGAGCTTCAATGCGTTTACAGGGAAAATCCCTGAGACAATGGCCAGTTTGACACAGTTACAATCACTCGATCTTTCCCATAATACCTTTTATGGGACAATAAAAGTTTTGGGTTCCTTAACTAGTCTAACCTCCCTTAACATTTCTTACAACAATTTCTCAGGTCCAATTCCAGTGTCACCATTCTTCAGAACTCTGTCTTCGAATTCATACCTTCAGAACTCGAATCTTTGCGAGTCCATTGACGGGTCTACATGTTCTTCAAGTTCAATTCGGAGAAATGGATTAAACTCTTCCAAAACTGTAGCTTTGATTTCAGTTATTCTTGCTTCACTAACCATTCTAGTTCTTGCATCATGGATTGGACTACTGCGTAATCACAAGTATGTGGTGGAGAAATCTTCAGGAGCGTCACCAACTTCATCAGGGGCTGAAGATTTCTCTTATCCATGGACTTTCATCCCATTTCAAAAGCTCAACTTCAGCATTGACAACATCCTGGATTGCTTGAAAGATGAAAACGTTATTGGCAAAGGCTGGTCTGGGGTTGTTTATCAGGCAGAAATGCCCAATGGAGAGTTGATTGCAGTGAAAAAGCTGTGGAAAACAAAACGAGATGAAGAACCAGTGGACTCTTTTGCAGCAGAGATTCAAATTCTTGGACACATTCGGCATAGGAACATTGTGAAACTGCTTGGTTACTGTTCCAATAGAAGTGTCAAGCTACTTCTTTACAACTACATTTCAAACGGTAACCTGCAACAGCTGTTGCTGGGGAATAGGAACTTGGATTGGGAAACAAGGTACAAGATTGCAGTTGGGTCAGCTCAGGGTCTTGCTTATCTTCATCATGATTGTGTGCCACCAATTCTTCACAGAGATGTCAAGTGCAATAACATTCTTTTAGATTCCAAGTTTGAGGCTTATCTGGCAGATTTTGGTCTTGCAAAGCTGATGAACTCTCCAAACTATAACCATGCTATGTCAAGAGTAGCTGGATCTTATGGTTATATTGCCCCAGGCAAGTATTCTTGATCTTCACTCCCCTCTTACTTGAATCTATAGTGCTTTCCTTATACCATGATCTGAAAACCTATCAGCATAAGTAGCAGTTTAGCAAATTCTTTGTTTCTTTAGATCTTAAGGGTCATATGTTTCCAATACCATGGGATATCTTATGTTTTGTTCCAGAATTAAGCTCTTTGTCTGTAGTTTGAATAGAAGAAAGACATCATTGTTAATATTCATGTTTTATTGCCTGAATTGTCAATGCAGAATATGGATACACCATGAACATAACGGAGAAGAGCGATGTCTATAGCTATGGGGTGGTTCTGCTGGAAATTTTAAGCGGGCGTAGCGCGATTCAGCCCCAAGTGGGTGATGGGCTCCATATTGTTGAATGGGTGAAAAAGAAGATGGGAAGCTTTGAGCCGGCCGTATCAATACTAGATGCAAAGCTCCAAGGCTTACCTGATCAAATTGTGCAAGAGATGCTTCAAACACTTGGAATTGCTATGTTTTGTGTGAACTCTTCACCAGTAGAACGGCCAACCATGAAGGAAGTGGTGGCACTATTGATGGAAGTGAAGAGCTCACCTGAAGAATGGGGGAAGACTTCTCAGCCTCTAATAAAGCAGTCCTCAAATCAAAGTTGAATTTTGTTTTTTTCTTCAATTTCCCTTTTTGTTTTTCTTTCCTTCCAAGGGTATCAATGATTGAATTTCTTTCCTATCCCAAGATAAGATAAGAAGAAATGGGTGTTGTTATTGTGGGAAATGAGGAAGAAGGTTAGGGTAGTAGCACTATTGAGTTTGGATGGTGGTCTTGGGCTTGTACAGTTCTAAAAACATGAATGTGGTTGATTTTGCTTCATTTTACTCATGCTCTACCCTTCTTAGTTCTTTTAAACTCTTATCAACATGGTCTCTTAATTGTGTGCATTTTTTTAGGCACTAGGGGTGTGCATTGGAGGTGTTGGAGTTAGAATCCATAATTCCTCATTTTGCCTCCGCCAGCATTAGGAGAGTAGGAAAACCTTCATCTTTATCTCGGATGGAGGTTATTTACATCCTGCCCCCACCTCCGAAATGTCAGAGGGGGGAGCCAGTCGGATGCATCGGAGATGGCGAGATGGCTGAAGATAAAGAGATCTTAGATTTTTGTCCTCATTGGAAGAAGACACTTTATGGTGTGATTGTGGGAAGAGAGACAAGAGAATGAAGATATCTTTGCCTTCGTAGTGGGTGTGAATTGCAAAGAGAGACAAGGGAGAGTGGATAGTGGAAAACAAAATATCAATGAAGAGATTCATATGTGGAGAGAGGAGCAGACAAATGGTGCAAACAAGGGATGAAGTGATTTAGGGTTTGTAGCAGAAAAAAAAAAAAAAAAGAAGAAATTTATAGGGTTTAAAATGATATTGTTTTTCTTTAAAAGAATAAAATATCATTCAATGTAAAACGACGTCGTTTTATTAGTAATGTTCTTCTAAACATTATAGTCGAGTGGGTCAAAATTTTGTCGAAAAGTGAAACGAACCTCCATCCATGCCTTTGAATTTTGTCAAAAACCAAATGGGAACTCTGGCCCCATCTCCGCCTGCCATCGTAAGCTGAGCATGCAGGTCAAAACCGTCTCGGCGGTCGGAAGGCTAAAAATCTGCACACCCATACTAGGCATTTCTCTATGCCTATCTCATGTTACTTCAATTGCTGAATATTTGGCTGAATTTTAGTGAATAGTAATTCAGAATTTCTCATTTGATTTCTACAATTTGACTTCCTTTTTTCAATCCAATTCTTCTAAGGTTCCTGGAATTTCAGCCCAGATTTGGCCAATATTGAAAATAATTATTTCAGTACGCCTTGAGAAAAAATAAAATAAATTATTTTTCTAATGCAGATATCTGACAATAAATATTTTTTTTCCCAAATTTAGACAAAAGCCAATTAATTCTACTTGAGTTGATCTTCAATTCAACTAAACCATGCATATATACTATATAGTTTATGTAGGTCCTGCGCTGCAGGAGAAAAAGAGACAGTCAGAAATGAGGCCATGCTTCCCTTCCCGGCCCCTCCCCCACATGCCTTGCCCAGACATTAGATTTGTCTCCCACGTCTCAAAATTCTCTCACCAGGACCATCCCATTTCCCTCTTAATTTTTCAGAAGTGTTGGTCAAAAAGAAGAGAAACTAGGATGTACTCAGAGCTTCACCAGGTTAAAATCATATTCTAATACAAAGTTAATCATTGCCACATTGGAAAGATGGTAGGCACTTCAACACATCGCCCACAGACATTGCAAGATCTATTGCAACACATCTCTCTTTTTGTTTCCTTGATATCATGGCACAAAAGATAAAGGCAAAGCCAGAAAACATTCATCTTGTTTTGGAAACCTCCTCAAGGGGAAGCCCTAGACAGCTAGCCCACTTTCACTATAAAGAAACCTTGTCCGGTTCTCTGCAAAGTGGTCTTTGATAGTGTCTCTTTTGGTGTTCCTATAAACTATTAGAGGTGGAAGTTAAAATAAGATTATAAGATTCAAGAGAGAAAGAAAAATGATTTGAATGCAAAATTAAACTCAGTGTTCTTCATGATTCGTCAAAATGCCAAAAAGAAACAGATTAAAAGCAGATCAAAAGAAAATCATTCGTTAAAAAACTTCTCTATTTCCAATGTTCTCCTCATAGGCTTTCCTTTCCCAAGAAATCCAGCTTTTTACCCGTGCAGGACATGGAAATAGAATCTAGAAAATAGTAATCCTTGTAAAGTTTATTTAATTAATTAACTATTGGTTTTTACTGGAAACAAATACATACACAATTCAAAAAAAGGCACATTTTATTTATTAGATAGGGCCTAAATATTAAGTTATTGCTAATAAAAAAGGATTTTTTGTTTTTTTTGTTTTTATAGCTAAAATAAGAATCTATTTAGATGTATTAGAGAAGTAAGTAGATATTTAACAAAAATCATTAAGTGCTCATCTTTGATTACGAAGTGTTAAAATATTAATTAAATGATTAAGTTTAATCTTTATTGTCAATTTAAGCTTGATTTAACATAATATCAGAAGAAATGTCATTGGATAAGTAGTGATTAACATAGTATTAAAAGAAATGTCATGATTTTGAACATTGATTCTACAATTTACCGCTTATTTCATTAAATAGTACACATGTTCTATCTCATTTGTTGAGGAAAAATTTGAGTTTACATATGAAATGGAGTGTTAAAATATTAAATAAATTATTAAGCTAACCGGGAGCATGATATGCAAGACTCTAAGGTAAAATGTGACCATCATTTTGAGGTAAAATGATAACACAATGATCTGCCCTCCAATCCGAGTAACGCTACAGCCACCAATTGCTTAGAGAATGAAGCCATTTGATGCTTCTTGTAGGACAGCCTTCAAGTACCGCTAAAGCGGGGCCTTTCAAGCGTTCGAGCGGCCATCTGAAAACGGTTCAAATAGATTGCACTGTTTTAACACGTGTATAAACTAAATAAACTAGCTTTTCTGTTGAGTAAGTTAGTTAGTTTTTAAGTTCAAGTTGTTAAACTGTTTTCACAGTTTCAGTTGCTTCATTGGTAGCTTGTATATAAGCTTTCTTGCTTCTGCTTGTAATTCATGCGAGTTTATTATGATAATGAAGAACTTCTCTTCTTCTCTGCTCCATCTACTTGCTTCTTCTTTCTTCTTCTCCTTCTGTTCTTCTTCCACATACAACATGCTCTGTTTTCCTCTTGATTCTATTCATTCTTGAATAGTTTGACATGGTATCAGAGCCATAATCACAAACTGTGATTTCTTTGCATATTCTGGTCCATCTCCAATGGCAGATTGTTCACCATCTTCCGCTCATGCAAACATTCCACCTGAATTTTCACCAAACATTTCCCCTGTATTCTCTGCTTCACTGGCAGAAAATCAACCACACAACCATAATCTTTCTAACAATCCTTTCTTTGATCCTTTCGAAAATACTCGTCCCATTGATCCATCTAGCCCACTCTTTCTTCAAAGTGGTGATAATCCTGGACTTTTATTGGTTCCTCAGCCACTCACAGGAGAGAATTATAGCACTTGGAGCCGTGCTATGCTTGTTGCTTTGAGTGCAAAGAACAAGTTGTGTTTCATTGATGGTTCACTGCCAAAACCATCCATTTTTGAGAGTTATTACCATGCATGGGTTCGTTGTAATGATCTTGTAGTTTCATGGATCTTGAACTCAGTTTCCAAAGAAATCTATCCTACTGTGATTTACATCACTTCTTCCGAAGATATGTGGCTAGATCTCAAAGATAGATATTCTCAAAGGAATGGTCCTCGGATTTTTCAGTTGCAGAAAGATATTTCAGTGGTTGCTCAGGAGAATTCCACTGTAAGTCAGTACTATACTCGCATCAAAACTCTTTGGGAAGAATTAAATAATTACAGGCCTATCTCTATGTGCAATTGCTGCCATTGTGGTCATATGCAATCTATTCTTGAACTCTTTAATCAAGAACGTGTCTTACAGTTTTTGATGGGCATGAATGATTCTTTTTCTGCTGTTAGAGCTCAGATTCTATTAACATCTCCTCTTCCTTCAATTAATAAGGTTTTTTCTCTTATCATTCAAGAAGAAAAACAAAGAGAAATATGTGTGAGTTCCATTAGTCATGATACTTCCTCTGCCTTCATGACTAAATCAACCTTGTCCAAACCTTCTCCTTCAATTCATCCTGAACTTGTTGCATATATGACCAAAACTTCACCAGGGCCTAGGTTTTTTAAGCAAAACTATAGGAGAGATCGTCCCATGTGTTCACATTGTGGAGTAGCTGGTCACACTATTGAAAAATGCTACAAAATTCATGGTTATCCACCTGGTTTTAAGCTCACTCGAACCAGACCAGTGTCACATTCAGCCAATCAAGTGCAATTGCAAGGAACTGACCTTAGTGGTCCTATTTCTCATCCTCCTCAGTTGAGCAATTCCATTCAGTTGAATAATTCTTCTCAGTTGAGCAGTCCTCAGTTGAGTGGTAATCAGTTGTCCATGATTTCTGCTCAATGTCAACAACTGATGAATCTACTAAATCAACATCAATACCCTCAATCATCTGCCAACTCTGTTGTTGGTAATTCAGGTATACTCAATCCTAAGTATTCTGTTTTTTCTGCATATGTTAATATAGCTTCTCATTCAAAACAGAAAAATAAATCTTGGATTATCGACACTGGAGCAACTGATCACATGATCAGTTGTTCATCTATGTTTACCACCATCACTGCTACTGTATCCACTCATGTTAAACTACCTAATGGTTCCATAGCTACTGTCACACACATTGGTACTGTTACAATTTCAGAAACTCTTACACTAACTGGAGTTTTGTGTGTTCCTTCTTTCACTTTCAATTTGATTTCAGCTAGTAAACTCATAAAGTCTTTACATTGTTGCCTTATATTTCTTGCTGGATATTGTTTTATACAGAGTTTACACAATTGGAGAACGATTGGGGTGGGTGAAGAAGTTGCTGGTTTGTTCTATTTGATGCAAGCAAACAAGGTTTCAGCCAATGCATCTGTTTCAGTTCCTTGTATTCCTTCTTTTGTCAAACATTTGTCTTTTAATTCCATAAAGGACCCCTCATGTGATCTGTGGCATTACAGATTGGGGCATCCTTCTCAATCTAGAATAAGGTTGATACAAAATATTGTTCCTTCTATTTCTTGTAAACAAGATTCGGTTTGTCCAATTTGTCCATTGGCTAAACAACACAAATTACCATTTCCTGTTAGTAGTTCTTTTTCAAAGTCTGCTTTTGATTTACTTCATTGTGATGTATGGGGTCTTATGGCCACCAATTCCCTTAATGGATCCAGATTTTTTCTCACCATTGTAGATGATTACACACGGTTCACTTGGGTCCATTTGATGCAACATAAGTCTCAAACTTCTTCCATCATACAATCCTTTTCTAATATGGTTCAAACTCAGTTTCAAACTAAAATCAAATGCATCAGATCCGACAATGGTACTGAATTTCACATGAGAGATTTCTTTTCTGCCCAAGGCATTATTCATCAACTAAGTTGTGTAGAAACCCCACAACAAAATTCTGTGGTTGAAAGAAAACATCAACATCTTTTGAATGTAGTTAGATCCTTAAGATTTCAGTCCAACCTTCCTTTACCTTTTTGGGCAGATTGTGTTTTAACTGCAGCTCATATTATCAATAGAATTCCAACACCCCTTCTATCCAATAAATCTTCACATGAACTATTATTTTCTGTTGTGCCATCTTATTCACACCTCAAAGTGTTTGGATGTTTAGCTTATGTTTCAACTTTGTCTAGAAATAGAACTAAGTTTGATCCAAAAGCTACACCTTGCATTTTCATAGGTTATCCATATGGCATGAAAGGACATAAGTTTTATAATCTTCATACTCATTCTGTTTTCATTTCTCGAAATGCCATATTTCATGAAACCATATTTCCTTATTCTTCTTCTCTAGGTCATTCCTCACCTTCAATGCATATGCATGATACTGTTTCCCCTTCTATTTCTTTTCCAATGCCTCCTGACACAGAATTCTTTGATTCCATACCATCAAACATCCAACCACCTCCTATTGTTCCATCACCAAACCACAATTCTGCAGATACATTATCTTCCCATTCTGATTCTGCAGACATCATTTTACCTATTCATTCTAAATCTGCAGAAATCTTCACTTCTCCTTCTGCAGACACAACTTCACATTCTGATTCTGCAAACAACTCATTTTCTCCTTCTGCAGACACCATTTTCCAGGTTCCTAGTTCTGCATCTTCTCCTATTCTTAGAAGGTCAGATAGGATCAAACACAAACCTAGTTACTTGCAAGATTATCATTGTAAACTGGTTTCTACTTGTTCACCTCAATCGGCTTCAAATGTTGACAACTCAGGTAAACCTTATCCATTGTCCAATTTCATTTCTTATGATAACCTGTCTTCTTCTCATAAGCATTTCTGTCTTTCCATTTCATCTCAACCTGAGCCTAAATTTTATCATCAAGCTGTTAAGAATCCACTTTGGTGTGAGGCTATGAAAGCTGAGATTAAGGCTTTGGAGGAAAATAAAACTTGGGTAGTCACTGATTTGCCTTCTGATAAACATCCCATTGGTTGCAAATGGGTTTATAAAGTGAAGTACAAATCTGATGGAAGCATTGAAAGATACAAGGCTAGGTTGGTAGCCAAAGGGTATACTCAATGTGAAGGGTTGGATTTTCATGAGACCTTTTCACCTGTTGCTAAGATGACTACGGTTAGATGTTTTCTGGCACTTGCTGCAGCAAAGGATTGGGTTTTACATCAATTAGATGTCAACAATGCATTTTTGCATGGGGATTTAGATGAAGAAGTGTACATGTCTATGCCTCCTGGTTTTGGCACTAAGGGGGAGACAAAGGTTTGTAGATTAACTAAATCCTTGTATGGATTGAAGCAGGCCTCTAGACAATGGTTTTCAAAATTTTCCACTGCATTGATTCAGCTTGGTTTTACACAGTCCAAGGCAGATTACTCCCTGTTCACTCAACTCAAAGGATCTTCCTTTATTGCTTTGTTAGTTTATGTTGATGATGTAGCTATTGCAAGCAATGATCCACAGGCAGTGTCCTCTTTCATCTCTCTTTTGAATGAGAGATTTAAGTTGAAGGATTTAGGGCCTTTAAAATACTTTCTCGGTCTTGAAATAGCTAGGTCTATAGAAGGACTTTCTCTTTGCCAACGAAAGTATGCTCTTGAAATCCTAGAGGATTCAGGTTTATTGGCTGCTAAACCTGTTAAATTTCCTATGGAACAAAATTTGAAACTCTCAAAGGATGAAGGTGATCTCCTTTCAGATTCCACAAGCTACAGAAGGTTAGTTGGCAGGCTACTTTATTTGACAATTACAAGACCAGACTTAGCTTTCTCAGTTCAAATATTGAGTCAGTTTATGGACAAGCCACGGCAACCTCATCTAGATGCTGCTCATCGAGTCCTGAGATACTTGAAAAATTCTCCTGCTCAAGGCCTTCTTTTCTCTGCCAAATCAGATTTTCATCTTAAGGCTTTTTCAGATTCAGATTGGGCAGGTTGTTTAGATACTAGAAGGTCTATCACTGGTTTTTGTGTGTTTCTTGGTGATTCACTTGTGTCTTGGAAGTCTAAGAAACAGCACACAGTGTCAAGATCATCTGCTGAGGCAGAATATCGAGCTCTTGCTTCCACATGTTATGAGTTGATGTGGCTGACTTCTCTTCTCAAGCATTTCAGAATTCCTCATCCACAGGCTGCTCTTTTGTTTTGTGACAGCCAATCAGCTCTTCATATTGCTGCAAATCCGGTTTATCATGAAAGGACCAAGCACATCGAAATTGATTGTCATCTCGTTCGTGAGCAAATACAACTTGGACTCATTCGCACTCTTCATGTTAATTCCCATAATCAACTAGCTGATATCTTTACTAAAAGCCTTGGTTTCAAGGACTTTTACAGATTGCTGTCCAAGATGTTTGTAAAGGATATTTATCATCCTTCACATCCATCTTGAGGGGGAGTTTTAACACGTGTATAAACTAAATAAACTAGCTTTTCTGTTGAGTAAGTTAGTTAGTTTTTAAGTTCAAGTTGTTAAACTGTTTTCACAGTTTCAGTTGCTTCATTGGAAGCTTGTATATAAGCTTTCTTGCTTCTGCTTGTAATTCATGCGAGTTTATTATGATAATGAAGAACTTCTCTTCTTCTCTGCTCCATCTACTTGCTTCTTCTTTCTTCTTCTCCTTCTGTTCTTCTTCCACATACAACATGCTCTGTTTTCCTCTTGATTCTATTCATTCTTGAATAGTTTGACACTGTTTGACTGCTGCTCGACGGGTGCTCAAGCGGTGTCATGAGCCGAAGCAACATAATGTTTTGCTTGAAGGCGCTCAAGCAGAGCCGAAGCAGTTTACCTTATTGATCACAATCCTAAATCGGTTCTTAATTTCTTTAGTTTGAATTAATCTTAGCATTACTATATATTTTTCAAATTAGATTCGGACTATCACAATCCCAAATCGGTTCTTAATTTCTTTAGTTTGAATTAATCTTAGCATTACTATATATTTTTCAAATTAGATTCAGACTAGCGATCTTTTGCTGTATTTTCCCTCTTCAGACAATTCGCTTGCCATTTTTTTTTTAAGTTTAGATTTCCAACTCTAGGTGATTCGCCTATCTTTAGAATGTTTTATTGGTAGACATTAGGTTATGAGTACGTACAATGGATGTATTGAGAAAACCAGTTGTTGAATAATAAATTTTAGTAAAATTTCCAGTTCCTGCTTTGCTTTTCAAAACTAATTTATTAGTGCTTTAATTTTTTTTCCTTGCTTTTCAAAACTAAAATATGAAAGGTGGTGTTAAATTTAATTAGTGCTTTATTGTTAGATTTTTCAATTAGGAGAGTTGATTCTCTACCTAATTAAGTTATAAATACATGTCTGAAGAGCATATAAAAGAATGCTAGCTAGGTGGATCTTTGAAGCCATAGTGCTTTTCTCATTAATTTTTATTTATTTTTTTATTTTTGCATGATAATAGAGATTTTAGTTAAGTGTATATCAATTGTTGTAGATTGACCTCGATCGGTTTTACTGAGAATTTATTACTTGCGATAGCATGCACTTGAGTTTGTAATCTTTTTGACGCAGGATTGGTCTTTGAATAAAACCGATAAATATAATACCCTTTGAATCAGAGTATTGACCTTCAAGTCATATCCAAATTAATAAATGTCTTTTGAATAAAGACATTGATCTTCAAATCAAACCTAATACTACTCGCACTTAACTTGAGGTGTTTCAAACATAATTCAAGGTGCTTACAACTAATATTATCAATATTCAAAATATTATACTCAACGTACATGTCAATACTAAAATTTACAAGATCAAGCACATGCATGCAGGTTAACAAGACAATTTTTCGTTTTGCCTTAAATCATGGTAAAATCTATATTCTTAAATAAATACTCATCCTACAACATATATATTTGCACCTCAACACCAAAATAGACATTGTCTCATCATATGTTAGACACATTCGAAAATGTCATAAAACACATATAATTAATATAGAAATAATAAAGTAAATTCCAATAACTGTTAACTCTTTGTAAAACATCAAATTCGGGTATTTAAAAAATAACCCAAATTAAATAATTATACTTACCTCGTGTGCAAGCAATAAACATCAATATCTAAAAGTTTCTTCGTACTCCTTAATTAATGATTTTAACCCGTTCCTATATATCCGAGTATGCAGACAATCAAACATTAGCACCTAAGCAGATCCGAAAACCTAATTTATCCTTAAAAGATTGAAACTCAGTCCTATTCATCTATTCAAGATCAATGGTATCAATGTATTTAATTAGGCAGTAAAAAAAAAATGATCAGTTTCTTTTAATAGACTTATGATAGAAACTAATTAAAGAAATATATAGATGATTCATGATAAGTGAAGAAGAAAGAGTCCTTAAAGTAACAAAAGCAGTAGCCGAAGTAGAAGAGAGTCTATTCTACAATTCTTTTGCCCTTGTCTTTAGGGTGAGACTGAGAGTCCTCATCAGAGCTGCTGGGCTCAGCTGCTTTGTCCTTGTCGTTTGGCTTAGCTGTCATTTCATTGGCAATCGTTAATTGATCAACGACATCCCGGGTTTGGCTTAACTGTCTTATTGTTTCGTTAAACTCTATCTCGTCGTTTTGGTATAAAAGACGGAACCCACACCTTTGCACGGTCAAGCCTAGGTAATCAGTCGCAATTGAAGCCTCAATGAAATTGCTCTGATTCAACCATTTTGGAAACCACCATCGTGGTATATAAGACAGCCAAATGAATCTACCTAGCCATAACAACATGATATCTTCTTTAGTGAGGCAGTACACATGGAGAGGTTCCAGACTCCCAATATTGGTTTCCAACTGGCAAATAAGGTTGTAAGGAATAACTTGTGAATCCACACCATGCGAGAAAAAAACACAGAGAGCAAGTCCCATCCAAGTAGAATCATCGTACAAATTTGGAGGTAGGCGGATTGTCACTTTATGCCCATCACTCATATGGCTGAACCAATCTAAAATTTCACTTTGAGGAAAACACGAGTTATAGACAAGGCATGGATCATCAAAGTCCTGCTCCTGCAAAACAGAAATATGTTGTATCTAATGAGTGAGAGTACTGATCAGAGAATTAGAGGGACAATGAATAGTATTTTTGCATATATAGTTGATTCTTACTTCACTATACGTCATAGGTATTAGGGTTCGTCTTTTTTGATGAACCAAAAGTTGACTCCCCAAATCTGAATGCTCAGAAATCGAGGCGTTGCATTGTTTTAGATTTTGCTCAAATTGTAGCTGATCATGCTGGTAGAAAAGACGAAGAGCACATTCCTGCACCATCACACCTGGCCAATCACTTACAAATGAACCTTCAATGTGGCTGCACTGCAGGCTCAACATATTCTTCAATAGCTCCCCTGGTACATAGGATATCCAAATGAATTCACCTATATTATTTAACCACACGATTTCTAATGTACTGGTCTGACAACCTTTAATAAATATATCATCCACACCAGCTACATTTGCTACCAATTGAACATATAGGAATTGCCGAATTTTTGAATTCACATTCTCAAGCACGGTTTCTCGATCCCCGTTTATTGAAAAAGAAGCATATAGAGCGAGTCCCATCCAATTGTTATCATTGTACAAATTTGGTGGTATGTCAATTGTCACTGAGTGCCCATGACTCCGATGACTGAACCACTCTTGGGTTACTTTACTTGGAGGGAAGCAAAAATCATAATAGAACCACGGATGAAAGTCCTGTAACATAGAAATACAACGTCCAATTACCGTCCCATAATATAAAATATGTGATACTCAATAAAATAATTAAGAAGTTTATTGTGAATAATCTTGAAGCAAATTGAATTAATAGAAATAAGACTAATCAATAACAACATTAGTGTGGTAATAGTATGATAACAATGTTATTTAATAATTATATTTATAGAATTGAAATAAAAAGAGGTTAAGATAACGTTAATGAGATTAGAATAATAAAATAGCAATAATAAGTCATAGTGCGATAAATAATTATTTGTAAGGGTAAGTTATAGTTAAATTAAATAATGGGTCAAATATTAATTAACAAATGATTGAATTAAACTAAGGTGGGGTAGTAGTGTAGATTCGAAAAGTTGATGGTTTAAATTAAGGATTAAATGCTTTTTTTAGTCCCTAAGTTTTAATGACAATTTTTTTTTTTTTTTGAGATAGTACTTCCATTTATCTTTTGTCAATGAAACTAATGAAAGTACATGTGGACCGGAGAGGATCCGGATTTCTGAGAAGAAATTATAGCCATGAATTGGATTGGAGAGGATCCGATTCCCTTCCTCACATGTGAGCTCAAACTCCCTTTTAATAGGTGATGCCTAACACGTGAAATATTTAATTTTAAATGGTGGGTGATTTGACGGAGTCAAGGTTCGATCCTAGAACCTTTGGCTCTCATACCATGTTAAATTATCTCTTATCCTAAACGCTTAAGCTAGAATAGGTAAATTTAATCATTTAATCATTACTTTAACATTCTCTCTCATGTGGGGGTTCAAACTCATTTTTAATAGGTGAAGCTCAACACCTGAACTATTTAATTTAAATGTGGGTGATTTGATGGAGTCAATGTTTGATTCCAAGACTTTTGAATCTAATACTATGTTAAAATCACCACTTGTCCTAAGTTTAAGCTGATAGGAAGAGGTAAATTTAATCATTTAATTATTACTTTAACACTCTCATTCATGTGTAGACTCAAACTCACTTTTTATAGGTGAGACTCAAAATTATAAAAAAAAAAAAAAAATGTATATTTTAGAAAGGATTTTAAAAATTTGGGAGGACATTGCCCCCTTTAGGGAATAAGATCATCTCAAGTCCAAAATGGACTGGAGATAATCCAGTTGATGGCCTTAGGATCTCTCTAGAGAGATCCTAAGGCCATCAATGAGACATTTGTCCCATTTAAAAAAATAATAATAAATTATTAATTTTCTTTTAAAAATAATTTTAAAAAAAATAATAAACAATTAAAACAAAATATTAAACAATTAAAGGTGCTGGCCACCCCATCTTGGCGAGGGGTTGGCCAGCCACCACATTGGGACATGGGGGTGGCTTCGGCCACCCCCAATGGCCGGTTGGTTCAGCCACCCCCATGGCCCTGAGGGTGGATCGGCCACCCCCAAGGGCAAAGGGGGCATGCCGGTGTTGCAGAGTTTGTGAGCTAATAGCTGTGCGAGTTTGCAGTGTTCTTTAAATGCTTCGGAAATTCGTTTCGGAGAAGAAAGAAAGAAAGGGAAGGTCGGGCGGTCTGGGGTGGCCGAAGCCACCCCATGTTCCGATGTGGTGGCTTCGGAATTTTGTTATTTTGTTTTTTAATTATTTTTAAAAGAATAAATAATATTTTCATATTTTATTTATAGTGGGACACTTGTCCCATTTATGGCCCTAGGATTTTTCCTAGAGCCATCTTGGCCATCAACTTGGAGACCTCTCCGGATTAGGATCTACTAAAATTCTTAGGGGAATTCTAGTTTCTGGAATTTCAGATCTAGACTGTCCATTTCTATTCAAGGGTCATTGTCCTGCCAGGTATCCCATTACTAATAAAATAATATTTAAACTTTAAAAATAAAATATAAAAGAAAATAAAAATTAATATGGGGTGGCCGGCCACCCCATATTATTTTTTATTATTTTCTTTTTTTAAATTTAAATATTATTTTATGAGTAGTTGAACACGTAGCAGGATAATGACCCTTAGATGGAAATTGATGGCTTAGATCTGAAATTCCAAAAATTGAAATTCCTTTAAGAATTTCAGTAGATCCAGATTTCAGTCCAACTGAAGTGGAGAGGATCCGGATCCTCTTAAGGGGTTCCGTCCATGCCTAAAGGCCATTTAGAGTGATGGACCATATTTCTTTGCCTCTCTTTTCTTTTTCTTGGTTGGGCTATTATTCTCATATTTTAATATTTTAAATTTTTCTCCCAAAATTCAACAAATATATTATATTTTTCATATATTTTAACGTGGATCATTAGAATCCTTACCAGAGGGCCCGTACTTAAGGAATTGTTGGGAGAGGGTGGGACCTCATAAGAATGCTGCTGAGTTCCGGCACTAGTCTCCTCCATAGCCGGAGGAAAGGACTGGCGTTGAGGGTGTGGATCCTCCTCATAAGAGCTGCCAGTTCCACGGGCTTCATCATCATAAATGTGCAATCTTCTATAGACTGTTGGCTCCTTGCAAGAGTTACGGATGACATGGGAATAGTCATCATACGAGGTCCAGAGTTGTACAATTGTACGAGCAAGCTCCTCCATATTGTGCTGGCATACAAGATTGACCCCACACTTGATCGCTAAAGACACGTCTGGACTACCACTTGTAAACGAGAATTTAGCCCAAGTGGCTTGACTCACCTGACGTGAAATCGCCCAACGGGATAGTGGTACGAACAACACCCACAGGAATGCACGTTGGTATAACGAAATTAATACCTCGTCTTCACTGATGCTATGGTCAATTAATGACGGAGGCATACAACCAATGTCGGTTTCCAATTCACAAATGACGCGATGTGGAAACCCTGAATCCAAGTTCGCGCGAACGGCGGTAGGATGCTTGTGAAATGGGAAAACAGCACACATTGCAAATCCCATCCAATTACTATCATTGACCAAATTTTGTGGTATGTCAATTCTCACCGACTTCGCCTTATTCTGACGGCAGAACCATTGTGGGATTTCTCTTTGAGGAAAGCAGACAGTATAAATAACGCCGTGGCTGTAGATGTCCTGGAAACACATGTAGAACAAACGTATGAACGTTTAGGTTGTTAAGAAAAAAATCTGAAGTTTGTTTTCTGCAGTCAATGAAATATAGTACTATTCACAACCGCAGTTGCTGAAGTGAATAAAAGAATTCATTTTAGTGGATGTAATTGAAGAATTGATTTTACAGAATTTAGAGTTCATTCATAGTGCAGAATTTTCCTTGGCAAATTGGAAATCCTTGATTTTTGGTTAAGAGTTTGCACACTAATTTGTATATAAATTAGTTATATGGCTAAACTATTAATTCAAATTTTATTTATAGAAGTTTGGTTGTGATGTTCATGCATGACTTCTCAGGAATAGAAAGGTTATATATAGACGTTAAGGATTCAGTGATTGACAAACATGCAATCAACAAGATGCATGTTAGAAATGAGTCTTGAGCCTAACTCAATTCAAAAACTAGTTCAGGAGTTGAGGTTTTCTCACCCTTATAAATGGCTCATCTCCTTAATACTCAGGTAATGTGGAACTTCTAACAGTGATGTTGACAATTTTGATCCTATATTTGAATGGATTAGCGTGAATTTTTTTTTTTTTTTCCCTCAAATAGAGAAGCTTAAAAGAATTACATAATTAACAGTTTTTTTCATGTCTCTTGTGTGTAATCAAAAAGTCTATGCAAGAAATTCTCTTGGTATTGTCATTATTGCGTATTTTGCTTAATTTGTTGTGTTAAGATTTATGCCCATTGTGTGTGTGTGTGTGTGTGAGAGAGAGAGAGAGAGAGAGAGAGAGAGAGACCTGCAAGAAGCTTCTAGACCATATCTCAAGCATGCTTATTAACGTAGTGCTTCTCTGCCCATTCCCATATGGTATGCTTAAATGAATTGAATTTGTTGAAGTGCCTGCCGCAAATTCTTGATTTGGAGATGTTTCTGGTGAATTACAATCCTCCTCTTCTGCTACATTTTCCATGGGCCTGCAAGTATCAAAAAACATATATATATATATATTTTTTAATTCAATTTAGAAATATGATAACAAAACGGTTTTCAGTGAACATTTAACCTTTGCGATGTTAAAGCGCTACGAAAATCTTTTCCATGGTGACATCCGGCCACTTGCTCTAAAAGATTTGCGTAAATAGACTGATGGTAGGCATCCGGACACCCTAAGATGCACTCCACTAATGTTTGCACAAACTGTTTAACATCTTCCTCGTATAGAGGACGAATTCCACACAATCCAATCTCCACACCTGGGTTATTGCTCCGAAATGAAGCCCAAATGTGACTACACCCATTCAACTTATACCGCATGCGCATGCGTGGTATATAAAATATCAAAAGTCGATGTGGCCCATCAAAAGTGTCTCTAGACAGCGGAAAGCCCATTCCAGGTTTGACAGTATCACCACCTAAAACATCAGAAAAACTTACAAAAACTTCTGAATCCTGATTGTCACCAGAACAACCTGGTTGCTTGTGGACAGTAAACAGAGCACATACGGTGAATCCCAGCCATCTCGTATTATCATTCAAATTTGAAGGCAGCTCCATTCTAATACAAGAATCAAAATTTTGATATTTGAACCAGCGGGGAGGACCTTCAATCTGAATCTGAGGAAAAATATATCCGTAGAAGTAGTATCGTACTGCGTCTCCCTGTAAAATACAAATAAATATATATATATATATATATACACACTAAAGAAGTGTGTGCATTTCTAAGAGCATTAAGAGTAGGGATCCCGTTTAATGAGCATGATTTTCATTTTTAAATTAGCCTAAATTTGACTGAAAGTAGTATTTAGGGAGCCAATTGTAAATGCTATAAATTTTCAGTGAAGAAATATAGTTAGGGAGAGACCTGATACGTTAGTGAAAGCAATGACTTGAGCTGTCTGTTAAGCCTGGGGTTCAAGTCACTTTGCCCACTGGACTGACTGGATTCTGCCTCATCAACATGGCTTGGGGAAGGGTTTATCAAAGATTCATGACGTTGACGGCAGTCTTCAGGGCTCCCAAAAACAGCCGGGAATAAATTTTGTACTAACTCTACCGTATCTTCCTCATATATTAAACGCGCACCACACTTTTGAATCTCCACATCTGAGTTGTTGATTGTAAATGAAGGGCTAATGCAGCTGCGTTCATCTAAGTGGTCCCTAAACCTTGCATTTGATACATATAGCCCAAGTCCATATGAACCGGGGGGTAATTTGTCTTTAGGGACATTAATAATGTCTAGGGGAGAATCTCGAATACCTCGATCGTTGTTCAAGTGACATATGAATTCATGAAAATATTTTGAATCCTGACCAGGAGAAACATTCTTCACTTTAAAAACAATACAGAACGCAATTCCTCTCCAACTGCTATTTCCAACTAGATTATCAGGTAGCATGATTGCTACAGATGACCCTGACTTATTCTGATAGCTGAACCACTCTGGAATTTCAGTTTGAGAGGAAATGCTATGAATTCCTTTCTTATCATGAAGTTGATCCTGCAAAATATTACAAGGAAAAAAAGCAAAAGGATGTTCATATATTGTGTGCGTGCATGTGTAGATGGGGGAGAGGGAGAGAGAGATCGAGTGAAACCTCCATGTATATTTGCAACAATGGCAGGAAGTGCATTTTTAGCAGACAAAGCCTTCTACATTTGCTTTCTTCTTCGTCATTAACCGAGCTGAGGCAGTTAATAAACGTGAATCCTGTTTCACCTGAAGTCCACACTATAACTTGATTTGAATAATTTTCCAGTAAATTGCATCCTCGTGCCATCACAGATTTTGTACTTAAAGGAATATTTGTCAACGATTCAAGCCTGCTACAATTGTCCAAGTAAAGGAATTTAATCTTAGAAAGCTGAGAAACGCTGTGAGGCAGGCATGTAAACTGGTTTTTGCTCAAATCTAGATATTTCAGTGAAGATAAGCAACTAAGATCATCAGGGAGAGCCCCGTCCTCCAAATTGCAGTCACTTAGATCTAGAGATACTAATGAGCCTAAACCTGACAAGGACTTGGGCAACTACAATTTGGGCTCTGGTTCAGGATGTTGAGCAATAAAGAAACAATATGTGCATAAAGATAAAGTGGGTGAGAGGTCCAAGGAATGCCATGATTTATGTGGTTGAACCTTGAATCCAGATAGACTGAGAATTTCAAGACATGTCAAACTACAAATGACACTCGGAAAACTCGAAAAGTTGTTGCAGTCTTGAAGATTTAAGATAGTCAGGCCAGTTAGATGCTCAATTGATAATGGCAGTTCCTCTATGCCACTCCCGTCCAAAAAAAGCCACGACAAACGTGTCATATTTCGCCCAATCTCTGGAAACTTTTTGAGTCTTGAACAGCCAGATAAGATCAAAATTTTAAGAGATTCCAAGTTGATTTCCGGTGGAAGGCTATTCAGATATTTGCAATCTTGTAGATTTAATATAGTAAGCCGTTTGTGAACTCCAATAGATGGATGAACTTCATACAATCTTGTGCAACCTCGAAAAATCACCCTTTCAAGATTTGGAAGTCCAGTGAAGTCAGGAGTCTTCATTAAGTTTTGCGACTCCCTAAGGTCGATGACTTTTAGCCTGCCTAAGTTCTGTGACAAAAGAATGAAAAAAAAAAAAAAAAAATTAGGAAATGAATTAAGCATTCAATAACTTAATCCAAAAAACAAAAACACACTTGCATAAGTAAAAATCTTACACTAAATCCCTTGGGTAGTTCCTTAATGTGGCTGCGAGGCATAATGAGTTCAACAAGTTTGTTTGGTTGAAAACTCCTTGGCATTGACTTCAAAGGATATTCATGCCATTCCATCAAACGTAACTTGTTGGAAAGATAACTGAGGCCTTGAGGAAGTTGCACATTACGAATTTGAAGAAATTTTAGGTTTTCCATCTTTGAGAAGGCTTCAGCATTTAGACGTTCTTCTTTTTGTGGAGGTGTGTTTAGCATTATGCCTTCAACCGCTGTAGTTCCCTAATAACCAAGAACAAATATTGAATGAAATTAGTGTAGGGAAATTAAGATATAGCAAAAATTTGCATGGATGATTTTAGAAATATATTCACTTACGGTATTCTTCTTTAGTACATGATGGACATCCTTCCAACGCCATAACCTACTACGTCCTCCAGGCTCTTGTAGGGATTCTTCACGAACAATTTCCCAACCCAGTTGTTGTAGTAAATTATGCATCCGCAATTTTCCTCCTAAAATAGTAATGAGAGATTTGTCAATAACTGCCTTTATATCCGTTTCTAGGATGCAACCAGGAGAACCTTCTAGTATATCTGCTATTCGATCTTTGTCTTCCCCATTGAAAAAACACGCAACATCTAAAAATAGTTTTTTCTCTGCAGTTCTCAGTCCTTGGTAACTGAGTCTAAGGGCTGTTTGAATTCTGTCGTCATTAGGAAGTTCAGCACTTTCTTTTAGTCTTTCCAGCTCAGCTTTCCATGTACCTATATCTGTTATATCATGCATGGAGGAACCCAAAGTTTTAAGAGCTAGAGGATGGCCGTCAACATAACTTACAAAACCATTGCATATATCCAATAAATCTTTTTCACAATGGGATTTGTCCAAGGCTTCTCGACTAAAGAGCTCCAGAGCATCAGAAGCATTCAGTTTTTTAGCGTTGTATATATTTTTCTTTCCACATCTCTTTCGCAACAAACGCTTATCTTCACTAGTTATGATGATTCTACTGCCTCGGCCAAACCAATCAGGGTCCCCTGCTAATGTTTTCAACTTTTCTTCATCTGCATCATCAATAACAATAATAACCCTTTTGTTACGCAGTCTACTACTTATTCCCTTAAGCACATCCCATCTTGGAATTTTCATGTTCAACTTCATATCTCCAAGGAGTTGATCTTGTGAATCACTTAAATTACGTATTTTGACATCTCTGAGAAAGCTACTAGCTTCAAATTGAAGATGGATACTTTCAAAAACAACTTCTGCCAGAGTTGTCTTGCCGATTCCACTCATCCCACATATCCCTATAAAGCGAACATCATCCTTCGACGCCATATCTAAATACAAATCCATAATTTCTTGAACACGAGAGTCAATTCCAACAAGGCCATTCTTATGACTAACACTTAAGGTTGTATCATTCAATTCATGAATGTTTTCAACAATTTCTTTAATAAACTTTGACTCATACCTGTAAGAAGGAACGAAAATATTTTGGTGAGTCAATGCAAATTATAATCATGCAAGCCCAATGGAGATATGTAAGTATTGGTGTTTTGCTTGTTCATCCCAGAAAAGAGAGCTCTAAAATTGAATACAAGAACTGATGTAGAGCGCGTAACAAAATTATCTAGAGCTGCTATGGCAGCATGTGTGCAAAAAATAAGTGATGCATGTGTATTGTCAAATTAAAGGATACCCTAACCCTACCCTATATATAAGTGTACCATGTTCAGAATAAAGGTTAAGGGAGAGAAAAGTTTGCAAAAGAGTCATGTTACATATCATTCTCCCAATTATTTTTCAACAATTTCTTTCACAAATCCACCATTGGATTTGTAGGACTCACATATGGTTCCAACAATTTCACATGTGAGTCCTATAAATCCTAGTAACCGAACATCCGAGTCAAACCCTAGTAAGAATTTTGACTTTTTCTCTTAGTCGAACGTTCGAAGATGAGTGACTGAGTGTTCAAGTCAAACCCTAGTAACAAACGTTCGAAGATGGATGACCGAACGTTCGACCCTAACCCTAGTCTTGAACCCTGTTCTTGAACATTCGACAATACGATATGAACATTTGACCATAAATCCTAGGACTGTTGGTCCAACTGTACACCGAATGTTAGAAGGTACATTTGAACGTAAAATCAGCTAATCCTTCTCATTTTCCTTTTCTCACCTATAAACACCCTTCCTTTATGCCCCTTTAGCCTATTTTCGCACATTTTTGGTTGTGTTATCCTTGTGTGCCTCTATGGGAGAGCTTTGAAGGAGAAAATGTTTTCTTGGTGTTTTTGCTTTCAAAGTGGTAACTTTCTTAGCTTAACTCGTTGCTTAAGTTGTTTTTATTCTTTCTAGATGTTTTTCATAGCTTGACTTGTAGCTTTTAGCTTGTAGATATTATGTTTGGCCTTAATACTAGCTTAACGATGGTTTAGAGTATTGATAATGTTAGATGTATTGCATGGAGGTGTTATTTTGGCTTAGGACTTTGTTAATGATCGCGTTAAGACTTTATGACTTGCCTATAAGTGGTTTTGTTAGCTTTTAGGTCGAAATGAGTTTTTTTCCAGAACCAAACGTTTGACTTTCTCTAACCGAATGTTTGATGTCATGGCTGAACATTTGAAGATTAGGCAAAATTTCTATTTTTTTGCGTAGTAGGAATCAAGGTTGTTTTAGCTTGAAATTAGAACGTGTGATAGGTATTTGTTCATATTAATTTTGAGATTGTGGAGCCTCATGAATATTTTATGAAAGAGTCGTACGAGACAAGTGAGTAAAATCTCTCATCATTATTTTATATATCAAACATGCTTGTTTACAACTCTCATTAAACACCTTTTAGAATTACCGTTAACCCTATTCTTGTGAAAATGTGTGATTGAATTAATAAATGATGAAAAAAAATGAGATTTTTAAAAGCATGCATGTAAAAGACGAAAATAATAAAATTTGCATTGTATGGCGAATGGCATGGTATACCGGTACATGCGGGATAACGGCCATAAACTTACTAAAATTATAAGGGTTAGCGCTATGGTTAAAAAATGTATTGTACTACGAGTATTTCAGAACAGCTGTAACCCTACATAGAAGAGTTAAGGGCTTCAATAAACTATATGGAGTTGAACTATAACATAATTATTTTATTACAACATATTTATATCTATATTACATCCATAATAACATTGTCAAATGATGAACTGTAAACTTACATCGCTGCGCGCATATGATTTATAAACATTTGAGTTCACCATATGATAATTTGTACGCCATGTGTATTTATACTCACTAACTCGTGGACTTACACATTTTTTTTTTTTTTTTTTCACCTGTAAGACGTGTTATTTTATAGATAGTTTATTTGACCATGGACCCCAGGAGGCATCAGGTGTTTTTAGGGATATAATCATGATCATTTTTAAAGAGTTAGATTTTGTATGACTCAAGGATATGTAGGATATTGATAGAGATACCCGCTAGGATATGATTGAGATTGTTCATTTACTTTAGGAAAAAATACATTTTACCCCCAAAGTTTAAGCTGATTTTCAATTCGACTCCAAACGTTTTAATTTTTGCAATGCACCATCTCAAAGTTTAAAATTTTTTCAATTCGACCTATACGTCAGTCAAAGCCGTTTTGACTGACGGAAATGCATCTTTCTTCCCCAAAATGCCCCTACCCATTATGATCTGACCCAAAAAAAAAAAAAAAATCTTTCTATCTTCCCTATTTCCGCTCGTACATTGTTTTTGTTTTTGGTTGCCTTTACTCCTACTTGAATGGTTGTCAAATTTACTACATGATCATCAATATTATGAAATCTTGCCGGCAGAGAGAAAAGTTGGTGAGAGAGAGAGATGGAAGAATGTGGGTTTGTTTTCATGATCTTAGGGGTGGGAAGAAATGCGTACCAGCCATGAAGGTGTTAAGCGGAACTGGGTATAGAGAAGAAGGATCAAGAAGTGCCATGGCAGACGAAGCTACTTCAGCGGCGCCACCACCGCCACCTGTGGCGGCACTGGTAGTGGCGGCACCGGCAATAAGGTTCAGAGGTTAAATTCCGCCACCCCCGGAGGAGCTCGACCTCCCCACCCATGAAGTAGTTAGTTTCGGGGCCTGCAATAGCTCTCCCCACCCATGAAGATTTTTTTTTTTTTTTTGGGTCAGGTCTGAGGAAAGATCAGGAGAAAACCACTCACTTGAGAGGGGAATGCCGTTGTTGTTGTTGTCGTCGTTGTTTAAAGCAGCCGAGGCCTGTGAACTTGTGACTCTTCTGACTGATGATGGGGTCTCCATTGGATTTGAATCAGGAAGGGTGGGTCACTGGAAAACTGACTTTTTTGGCCAGGATTTGACCGGAAAGATCAGGGCAAAAGGAAATAGAATATACTAGGTCTGAGACTGGGTAGGGGCATTTTGGGGAAGAAAGATGCATTTCCGTCGGTCAAAACGGCTTTGATTGACGGATAGGTCGAATTGCAAAAATTTTAAATTTTGGGAGTGCATTGCAAAAATTAAAACATTAATAATCGAATTAAAAATCAGCTCAAATTTTGAGGGAAGTAAAGTGTACTTTTTCCTTTACCTTGCCTTCTAATCTAGCCTAGGCTTTGAGGATTAATATTTTTACATTCGGTTTTGTATTAACTTTATGCTATGTTGATGGCTAGTCTTTGACCATAACATTTAGAGAAATTATTTATGTTATGGTGCTTTAGATTTACTATAGTTGTTTAAATAATTGTGAATTTTATTTATTCTCTATTTTTGTGTGCAAGTAAAAAGTTTTTCGCTGCGAACACTCTTCAGATAGTGAGATTTGTATGTCTTATTCCTTATGAAATATGGCTAAGAGACGAACTATAAAGTTAATTACCAGTTAATTAATTTTACTTAAGTGTTATAATACTATTTTTGTCTTATTGAAAAAATTGTATAGTCTTTTTTGTCGTTTTACTAGCTTTGGAGTGGATATTTTTTGGAAGGTATTTTTTCAATTGACCGTTTGGGAATTCATTGCAACAGGTAACTGAAAAAAGAAAAGAAAAAAAGTACAATGTAACAGAAAAAGGAGAGGAAAGAGGAGCATTGATTGACATGATATAATAAGGATTCGATCACCTAATCTACAGAATTTTAATAATGGCATTCCTCCAATGAATTTGTATAGATGGTTTTGATTCTTTTGAATCTGTAGTGCTATCAAGGACACTGTATAATAATCTCAACTTTTTTTTTTCTTTTTCTAAGCAAATAAGGATATGGTAAGAGAAATAAAAAAACCGAAAAAATGTTGGACTCTCCAACAACAAACTTAAAACAGCAATACAATGTAAAAAATATAAATAACTAGAAAATGAGCAAAAAAATGGCCCAATCCCCTAGATCTTGATCAACACACCAAAAAATAGCACCAGCAAAAATAGTGTTGACTAGCTTTGAAATAACATCCTCCGAAAGGAGGTTGTTGAAGGAGAGACACTAAATTAATCTCTCAACTAATTTGCTGTAAATGTCAGTCACTTCAACTTCGACCTAGCAATATATATATGAGCTATTTGTAAATCTCCATATAAGTCGTGCTTTCATGAGGAAGAAACTAGCAACTATTTAGCAGATCATACATTTACACCACTAGTAAGTGTGTATTTTGCAGTCAAATTAAGGCAAGAAGAAGATCAGTGAATGTAACCTACCCATCCTTTAAATGGCGTCCAGAGATATCGGCCACTTCCCTCAAAGCACCTCTCCACCTTTCCACCATCTCTATATTCTCCTTGAAACGTTCCTCATGTTTATCAAAAGCATCTCCAAAAGTTCCCCTCTGTTGCCGCACATCACTAGGATCCACGTGGTAGAAAACGGGCAAAACTCTCATCCCTTGTTTTTCCTTGCATTCAAGAATCTTTGCAAGTTCTTCCAAGCACCAAGTGGAAGATGCATAGTTCCTTGACAAAATGATGACCGCCATTCTCGATGTCTCGATTGCATCCAAGAGTTCCGGTTTAATGGGTCTTCCCATCTCAAGTTCCTCATCGTCCCTAAAGGTCTCGATCCCTTTATCAACCAAAGCGTAATATAGATGGTCGGTAAAACTATTGCGGGTGTCTTCACCTCTGAAACTGAGGAAAACTTCGTATTTCCTTTGGGATTTAGACAAAGAAGAGGAAGGATTAATTGATGGGTCAGTTTGAGTATTGCTGGTGGAAGCCATGGGACATTCACGAAAGCTTCATTGAGTTAAGTAATGATTCTTTTTCCCCTTGGACTAAAAAAGTGTATCATAACTTTGCTTTGTATAAAGATTCTTTATGTTTAACTCAGACACGTCAAGAACGCAAACTGTAGCTTGCGTTGATGTGTGCCTCGCAATCATGAATCGGTGAGACCCGCTCTTTTCTTTTCCTTTTTGGGATTGGTGATCATAAAAGGCAACTGATTGATTTTGGGCCCTTTAATTTGACACAAGTGGAGCAGAGCCCACGTAAAAAAAATATCTTTTAAACAGATATTTTTTTAAAAAAATATCTTGATTTATTTTTTGAATCACAAGTTAGAAGTTTTCAATGTATTCAAGCAGTGTAAGCTGTAAGTAGAAAATCAAACGAGAAGATCTCTCCATCTTCAAGTAGTGGCAGACGTGGGAATGATACTCCCATGTAACTTTTTTCTCGTATTTGATTAAAAAAATAAATAAAGAAGAAGAGTAGTGGAAAATCAAATTAAAAGAAAAGTGAAGTATTTGAGATTTAACAATAAATTGGAGTACACAAACACTATATTCTTGGAATTATACAAAATATAAGGTTTTACTTGTCATTTTACGGTTAAAGAAACTTCACATCAGGATAGAGTTGCCAAAACAATGAATAGAACATTATTAAAAAATGCGATATGCGTAAGGTTGAATGTATGATTGCGAAAGAGTATATGGATTGGACACTTGATTATGCATGCTTCGACACCAAAATATCTCCATTAGTAGCAATTTATTTCGAGGTTCTAGTGAAAGTGTGGTAGGTAAACCGGTTGATTAGTTTGTGTTAAGAATATTTGGTTGTCTTGCATAAGTTTATGTGCAAAATTGAGAGCGGTCAAAATTAGATTCAAAATCAATAAAGTGTATTTGTTTTGGTTTGAAATCTGGTGTTAAAGGCTATAGACTATGAGATCTACTCTCAAAGAAGAAAATTGTTAGTAAATACATGGTATTTGATGAGGCTTATATGCTAACAAAGAGTGAGGATAAAACATCGACTAACAGCCAGGAATGGAAATAAGTCACGGAGGTGGAGCTTGATGACTATCATTCACTAACGGATATATCTGATGAAGAGCTATTTCAAGAGACTCACAGTACCAGAAAGAACTTTATTCTTCAGCAATAAGAAAAGAAAAACGTAATCGAAAAGCACCGAAGATGTATGAATTTTTTAGCTTTAACAGCTAGTACGAGAGATTCATCATCTATTTAGAATGGTATGCCGAAAACAGTGTAACCATTATACACATGTAAAGCTTGGGAATTGATAGAATTGCCCGAAGGAAAGAAGGCTACTAGATGCAAATGAGTATACAATAAGACAGCATTAATACATAAAGCTTTGTCACCGATGAAATTGGAAGATAAGCGTAGTATTATGTTTAAACCAAGTCCTATGCTCAATTTCAAGCATTAAATGGTACTTGTAGATTGTGATTTAATTTCCCTTAAGGGCTTCCATAAAAGGCAATTGATATTTGGCTCTAATGACACAGCTGAGAGACGAGAACATGAATAAGAGTAGTGTGCCACAAAGCAAGAGCAGAAAAGCAAAGGATAGCACTAAGTTTCCTTTATTTTCTACTTGATTCCTTCTTCTTTTTTTTTTTTAATTTTTTTATCTTGCAAAACAATAGCCTTTCTCTCTGCACTTACATAAGCCGGTCCCCCTCTTTCTCTTCGTTAGTGGACAAATGTGAAACTACAAGCCTTGTCTTATTTCCTAAATTTATTATATATTATCCTGTAACGTCTTTCTTTCGGCAGCAAGCAAATGATTACGAAGTTCATAAACACAATCGATGGCCCCAGGTTTAAACTTTAATTTTTTTTTTGATAAGTACTCCAGATGTCCAAAAGCCAGTGCTACAAACAGATGCCTGCTCCGAACCAATTAAGACCAGCTCAAGGATTAGTATTTAAATTTGTCTGAATTACTATATATATGAAATTATGTAAAGGAAAATAAAGAAGCCGCTGGATAATGGTTTTGTTGATTATTATTTGTCTCAAAAGTTTAAACTGATAGTAGGAATAAATATATTTAATCACTTAATCATTTTTTTAAAGTGGACTATTCTCTATTTGATTTTCACACTTCCAGCATTCACTTATTCATTTTGATTGATGTTGATGATATAATTGTGAGCGTAAATAGCCTCTTTGCTTTTACCAATATTCTTATTGATTGCTTGAAGAAAGAGATTGCGCTGAAGCATCTTCAATCTCTTAAATTTGTCTTGAGAATTCATGTTCATCAGACAGCAAATGGCCCTCACCTTTTTCAATCTAAATGTAATACAAAATGCTCGGAGCCCAGCCTTCCAAAACACACCTCTTCCGGCCTGTAACGTGCAAAACTTTCACAACATGATTGGAAAATGTAGTAGAACATTGGCACATTGTGGGTAATCCAATGTGACAATACTGTAAACTCATCAAACCAGACAGCATTTTTTTTGTTAATCAGCCATGCCATTTTATGCATAATCCAGTCCTCCGCTATCTTAAGGTTCTGTTAATCATGGTTTGTTTTTGGAAAAAGTTCTCTTCAACTTAATGCACATAGTGACTGTGCAATCTTTTTTTTTTAAAAAAAAAAAACTTCAGTTTAGCCCCCTGAACTTCCAGTCGATTTTGACAAATCCTCCCAAAACTTTCAAATCTCTCACTTTGGACCCTTGAACTTTCAATTGCTCTCAATGTGAACCCCTCCGTCAGATTTTAAACGTTACATAACGTTTATACCCCTTACTTTTGTATAAAATTCCTACTTCCAAAACATTTTCTTATTTTAAAAAAAATGAAAATCAGGAATATTTTGGTCTTTTTTTTGTATTTTTAATGGCTGAAATTGACGGAGGGGTCTACATTGAGAGCAATTGAAAGTTCATGGGTCCAAAGTGAGAGATTTGAAAGTTTGGAGAGTTTATCAAATCGGCTGAAAGTTTAGGAGCTAAACTCAAGTTCCCCTTTTATTTTTTATTTTTTGGAAACTAAGAAAGCCTACTGCTTTTCCATTATAGTTTATATGGTATTTCAGTACTTCAACTCAGTCGACAGGGTCCTAAAAGCACCAGAACTTCCTATTACCAGATACATGAGTTCAAAGGCTGAGTTCAAAGCACCAGAAGTTGATAACAACAGAAGTAGTAACAGGAAAAACCAATAACGCATGATGTTGAGAACAATAAAGTGAAATAATAATTAAAAAAAAAAAAAGAAAGAAAAAAAGAAAAAAAGTGAAGCAATGGAAAGCAGCTCTATCTCTAAGCACCACAGCTTGTCCCTAAAAGACATAGGGCATTCCATTTATTTGAAGCCTCATTCAATTTTATTGTAAGTTTTAATAGTAGGAAGAAATTTTCATTTTAAGGTGAATTCTCGAAAATTATTTCGTTCATCTGAAATAGATTAGACAGTCTGGATTCAAATTTATGTAGCACTTTGGCATTGAAGGTTCAGAGGATGCTTGATAGATTGTCGAAACAATGGCAGTCAGCTTCCCACATTATATCATACTTCATATCTGTTGATGATTTAAGGTGCAAATTACTCTTCAAACAATGAGAAATGCTTGGTTGCAATAAAAAGTTCATATTTTGGTTATATAAATCTTATGTGGCAAAGGCACATAGCCCCATTTTAATTTTTTATTGTTTAAAATATTTTAATTTTAAATTAAAATTAAAATAATTAAAAAATTAAAAATAAAAAGTGGTGGTTGGCCATCCCAGTTAAGCCCTGGAGGTCAACTGAGGGTGGAAGTTCAGGAGACAACTAACAGAGGGGTCTAAAGTGAGAGCAAATGGAAGTTCAGGAGTTCAAAATGAAAGATTTGGAAGTTCAAGGGGAGTCTGTAAAATCGGGTGGAAGTTCAGGGAGCCAAAGTGAAGTTTTTCCTAATTTTAATTTTAAAATTATAAGATTTTAAACAATAAAAAATTAAAATGGGGCCATGTGCCTTCTGCCACATAAGATTTATATGGCCAAAACATAGACTTTTTATTGCAACCAAACATTTCTCTCAAACAATGGTGAATCTTTGTGGGAAAATTCGTTGGCCTACTAGCAATAAATAAAAATCAAACGTCCTAATCCTGTCACGGTCCAACAAAAACGAAACAGGCCAGGTGTAAGTTATGAAGTGCCACTAAAAGTTAAAATCATATCATGCATTATTTGCTTTTTTGGAGTTGGCAATAGTTAACAACATTCAAATCTTTTTTAAGACGTGGAGAGTATGTTTTAGGATTCTACACTCTGGATTTTAAGATACTCTAGCTTGATACCTGCATGAAGGAGATGTAATTTGCTGTTTATGTTGAAAAGTGTCCATGGTGAGTGGTCTTCCCAACTGGCTCTTTCCTACTTTCTGCGTAGCAACTATAGCATAATTCTAGTCAGGAAGTAGCAGGAGAGGAGAGCATCATCCCATGTTAGTGACGAAGTAATCTTTTTCCCACTAACATCAGTTTAAACTCTTATCAACATGGTCTCTTGTGTGCATTAATTGGAGGTATTGGAGTTTGAATCCATGATTCCTCATTTTTCCTCCACCAAGCCTTAGGAGAGTTGGAAAACCTCTAACTTTACCTCCAATGGAGGTTATTTACATCCCGGCCCTGCCTCTGAAATATTAGAGGGGGAGCCAGACGGATGCATCGGAGATGGCCGGAGATAGAGATCTTAGATTTTTGTCTTCATGGAAGAAGACACTTTATGGTGTGATTGTGGGAAGAGAGACAAGAGAATGGAGATGTCTTCGTCTTCCTAGTGGGTGTGAATTGCAAAGAGAGACAAGGGAGAGTAGTGGATATATAGTGGAAAACAAAATATCAATGAAGGATTCATATGTGGAGAGAGGAACAGACAAACGGTGCAAACAAGGGATGAAGTGATTTAGGGTTTGTAGTAGGGAAAAAAAAAAGAGAAGAAATTTATAGGGTTTAAAATGATATTGTTTTTTCTTTAAAAGAATAAAAATATCATTATTAATAATATTCTTTTAAAAAATATAGTCGTGTGGATCGAAATTTTGTCGAAAAGCGAAACGAAACATACCTCCATCCATGCCTTAGAATTTTGTCAAAAACCCAAAAGTGAACTCCAACCCCACCTCCACCTGCCATCATAAGTTGAGCGTGCGGGTCAAAGCCGTCTCGGCGGCAAGTCGGTGATCGGAACGCCGAAAATCTACTAACCTCTAGTTGGCATTTCTCTATTCCTATCTCATGCTAATTACTTCAAATATTGCTGAATATTTGGCCGAATTTTAGTGAATTGTAACTCAAAATTTCTCATCTACTTTCTACAATTTGACTTCCTTTTTTCAATCCAATTCTTCTAAGGTTCATGGAATTTCTGCCCAGATTTGGCTCATAACAAAAATAATTATTTCAGTACGCCTTGAGGAAAAATAAAATAATTAAATTATTTTTCTAATGCAGATATCTGACAATAAATAATTTTTTTCCCAAATTTAGACAAGCCAATTTCTACTTGAGTTGATCTTCAATTCAACTAAACCATGCATACATACTACATAGTTTTTGTAGGTCCTGTGCTGCAGGAGAAAAAGACAGTCAGAAATGAGGCCATGCTTCCCTTCCCGGCCACTCCCCCACATGCCTTGCCCAGACATTAGATTTGTCTCCCACGTCTCAAAATTCTCTCACCAGGACCATCCCATTTCCCTCTTAATTTTTCAGAAGTGTTGGTCAAAAAGAAGAGAAACTAGGATGTACTCAGAGCTTCACCAGGTTAAAATCATATTCTAATACAAAGTTAATCATTGCCACATTGGAAAGATGGTAGGCACTTCAACACATCGCCCACAGACATTGCAAGATCTATTGCAACACATCTCTCTTTTTGTTTCCTTGATATCATGGCACAAAAGATAAAGGCAAAGCCAGAAAACATTCATCTTGTTTTGGAACCTCCTCAAGGGGAAGCCCTAGACAGCTCACTTTCACTATAAAGAAACCTTGTCCGGTTCTCTGCAAAGTGGTCTTTGGTAGTGTCTCTTTTGGTGCTCTTATAAAGTAATAGAATGCAAAATTAAACTCTGTGTTCTTCATGATTGGTCAAAATGCCAAAAAGAAACAGACTAAAAACAGATCAAAAGAAAATCATTCTTTTAAAAACTTCTCAATTTCCAATGTTCTCCTCATAGGCTTTCCTTTCCCAAGAATTCTAGCTTTTTACCCGTGCAGGACATGGAATTAGAATTTAGAAAATGCTAATCCTTGTAAAGTTTATTTAATTAATTAAGTATTGGTTTTTACCGGAAACAAATACATACACGATTCAAAAAAAGGCACATTTTATTTATTGGGGCCTAAATAGTAAGTTATTGCTAATAAAAAAGGATTTTTTTTTAAAAGCTAAAATAAGGCACATTTTATCGGTCTCATTTGTTGAGGGAAAATTTGAGTTTATGTATGAAAAAAAGTGTTAAAATATTAATTAAATAATTAAGTTAACCGGGAGCATGATATGCAAGAGGATACCATATAAGGATTTTCCTTACCCCAAAATGTAACCATCATTTTGAGAAGTAATAAAGCTAAAATAATAACCTTCCAATAGAATGAGACTTGGGAGCTTATTCCTCTACCCTCTAGGAAGCACACATTGGTTTACAAATGGGTATATACCATCAAATATCACTCTCTTGGTTATGTTGATCACCTCAAGGCTTGACATGTTGCTAAGGGCTGCACACGAACCTATAAGGGGTGTTAATACGGTTACGATTAGTGATTATTGAGAAAAACCGCTAACCATAACCGCCTTAGCGGTTATTAGATTTCACTAATCGCAACCGGTTAGCGGTTAATTAGTAAAATAGGTAACCACTTTTTCAAAATTGAGCTTTTTTTTTTTACTTTTTGTTTTTTTATCACTGTAGCATTTTTTACCCTTAGTTGTTTCCAACTTGATAATCCAACGATCCAGATTGGATTTTAAAACAATATTCAAATCTTTTTTTTGAAACTTAGAAAAGAAAAATTCATAAAAATAAATTGAGATTGGATCGTATGATTCAGTTTTAAAAAAAAATCCATTTTCCAATGATTCAGGAAGATGCCCGTTAACTCCCATCTCTCCCACCTCTGAATCAACCTTAGTAAGAATCGTTGCCTAATAACTTTGTCTTTTTCTCTCTTCTTCTTAAAAAAAAACTGTCTTTTTCTAGTCCCACAACAGGTTTTGTCATAAACCCTCTCTATGATCGTCCTCTCTACCGGGCCATTGTTCATGCGATTTTTAGACCGGCCGGTCAATATGGGTTCGAGTCGCTCAAATGACTCTGGGAATATCGCCTGTAGTGGACACAGGAGCTACATGGTAGGTTCGTTCGGACAGTTGATCAGCTTGGCGGCCTTGAAAGTAAGTCTAATCCTCCATTGATGGAATTTGATTGCATCAACGATTGACGTCGTTTTATGCCACTTTCTTAATTATTAATGGCTGCATGATTTGTTTGGTGATGGTTTCATTACATTTTGTGATCATTTAGGTTGGCAGGGGCAACATGCAAGGGTATCCTGAAGGCTATGGGTGTTCATGGCCTAAGCATTTATCATGTCAGGATACTGTCATTTCAGGGTTGCCGACGTTGACAAGCACCGAGAGGCTGGAGATTTTGTCAATTTTGGGTTTTTCTACCCATAGCGCACGAGAGAAGAGAACAAAAAGATAGAACTCAGAGAAGTTTTGGAGTAGAGAGAGATGGGAGTTAACAGTCATCTTCCTGCAATCAATTTTTTTTTTTTTTTTTTTTTTTAATTAAAAAAAGCACTTACTGCCGTTTTGAGGTTAAAATCCCCCTTTAAAGATCACAGCCTTCCTTTCGGTAGTTTAGAAGGATCGCAACTAAGCCTTACCCTTTTTCCTTATATGTGATTTTATTAAGTTCAAACATTTAATGTATGATATTATTTTCTCAAAATTTATTACTTTCCAAAATTATAAAAAGACAATATTTAGAATTTAAAAATATACTACATTAATTAACTACTCATAATAAGTCATAAAAAAAAAAAAAAAAAAAAAAAAATCAGCCATATAGCCATTTTTTTAAAATGCTATGCTTGCTTCGATTGCCAATGCTATTGGAAAGGGTCATTGACCAAGCTAGTAGAACTAGGCTTTAAGACCTTGGTATAGGTGATTGTAGCATGGAGTTAGACTTGGTGTTAGCTGCTATACTTATTAGATTTGGCATTGCGTAGATCGGCTTTCAAGCGTCCAATACATGTGTTGCACATTGTGACATAATGCTTGGAAGATTGAGATCCAAGGGGAACAGTGGATGAACGGTGGAAGGCTACGCCGATGAGCACTCCAAATGAGGCATTGTTAGAAAATTGGAAGAAAACATTGGAATCCAAAGGAAAGGGGCTCTTAGATCATGTAGAAATTTGTAGAAAAATATAAAATACGAAAATTATGGTAGAGAAAAAAAAGACAAAATTAGGGGTGGTTCGGTATTGTGTTATAAGCGAATGAAGATGAGTTGGAATCTGTCTTGTTAGTTGAAGATTAGTTAGCATTGTAGTTAGAAGTTAGTTTCCTTTCTGTTAATATGGTTGTACATAATAGTTTATTGTTATTCGTATGGCAGCTTGTATATGATATATATACTGCAAATGTACAAGGAAACAATTCAGTCAATGCAATATATAGAGAATTTCTATTTTCTACATTGATATTGCATTGTTGACATGGTATCAGAGCAATAGAAATTTGCAAACTCCACGCAATCTACTTCTTTCTTTCTTCATCCGCCATGGGTGATCTTGCTGCATCGCTACATCTTGATACAGCTTCCTCACAATCTACTGAAAACTCCATTGATGAGTCATTGGAAATGTTTTATCTCCATCATGGAGATAATCCAAGAACAACTCTTGTACAATCTCCTCTTACGAGTGAGAATTATCATACATGGAGCTGCTCAATGGAGATGGCACTTGCTGCGAAGAACAAGCTTGAAATGGTTGATGGTTCTCTGTCACAACCTACTGCCAACTCTCCAAATTACAAAGCTTGGAAGAAGTGTACCAACATGGTCCTAAGCTAGATCACAAATTCTGTTTCAAAGGATATTGATGTCAGCATCCTTTACATCACCAAGGCTAAAGATGTTTGGAAGGATTTGAAGACTCAATTTTCTCAAGTAAATGATCCACGCACCTTTCAACTTCAGAAAACAATTTATGTTCTTGTAAAAAAATCCAATTCGGTGAGCACATACTACACTCAATTCAAAGGAATTTGGGATGAATTTTCAAACTATCATCCAACTCCTCATTGTTCATGTGGAAAATGCACTTGTGGATCAATGAAAAGCGTAACTGAGTTTCATCTCCAAATGTACATTTATCATTTCTTAATGGGCTTAAATGATTCATTTTCTAATGTTCGTGGACAAATTCTGTTAATGGAACCATTGCCTCCATTCCACAAAGTATTCTCCATGATTTTACAAGATGAGAGACAGGCAAATCTCATCTTCTGCTGGAAATCCTTTCAATGACAATGCTGCATTCATGTCAAGAGCCCCTGCCCCTGTTTCACGAGCTCCTGCTCCTACTGGTTCTTTCAATAGAGTTAGTTTTAGAACTAATCCAAATGGACGTAGAGATAAACCTACATGTAGTCATTGCGGTATAGTAGGACATACCATTGCAAGTGCTACAAAATTCATGGATTTCCCCTCGGTTTCAAGTTTACAAGAACCAAACCTCCTTTCAATTCTTCAGCAAACCAAGTCCACACAATTGAAACCCAGCCACCTTTTCCTTTCAGCCAAGCTCAGTGTCAGCAATTGATGGATTTTATGCAGCAAAATAATCTGGCAACATCAAACACACCATCAGCTCATCAAGTAGGTAGTATTTCTACTGATGATCATCTCTTTGCCAAAGTAATCTTTTCTTAATCCCAAAGTTTCTTCTTTTCTTAATCCCAAACATATTTTTCATCATGTCATGAATCCATGTTATCTAGAGTTTCTACAATTTCTCAAACACAAGCATGGATCATCGACACTGGAGCTACTGATCATATAATCAGTTGTCTCTTTTTACACTACCATCACGGCAATTGTTTCCTCACAGGTAAAACTACACAATGGTCAATTTGCTAGAGTTACTCACATTGGCACAGTTAGGACTTCATTTTCATTCAATCTTCTTTCAGCCAGCAAAATCATAAAGTGTTTTAACTATTGTTTTGTTTTTCTAGCTAACGTTTGTTTCATACAGAATTTGGTGACATGGGTGCCAATTGGTGTGGGTGAGGAGAAATATGATCTTTATTACTTGATGCAGAAACCAGTTCTTGCTATGGTTTTGGTACCTTCATCAGAGTGTGTTCCCTCCTTTCATTTTTCAGCTTCTATCAAGAATGTTTCTACTGATATTTGGCATTATAGGCTAGGCCACTTATCAGATTCTAAGTTTAAGATGATACAAGCTTCAAACCCTGAAATTTCATGTAATTTCAATCACACTTGTACTGTTTGTCCTTTGGCAAAATAGAAACATATTCTTTTTTCTGTTAGTAGTTCCACATCCAATAAATTTTTTGATTTCATTCATTGTGACATTTAGGGACCTTTTTCTGTAAGTTCCAGAAATGAATGTTGTTTTTTCTTAACCATTATGGATGATTTTTGTCCTTATACATGTGTTCATTTTATGCAATCAAAGGGTCAAACTAGATCCTACATTCAATCATTCTTTCATCTCATTGAAACTCATTTCAATTCCAAAATCAAAACTTAAAGGTCAGATAATGGTCTTGAGTTTCAATATTGCAGAATTTTATTCTACTAAAGGAGTTCTACATCAATTAAGTTGTGTAGAATCACCTCAACAGAATGCTAAAGTTGAACGAAAGCATCAACATCTTCTTAATGCAGCTAGATCACTTAGGTTTCAAGCTAGTCTTCCTTTTTCTTTTTGGACTGATTGTGTTACTACTGCTGCCTACCTCATTAATAGAATCCCTACTCCATTATTGTCAAACAAGTCTCCTTATGAGATGTTGTTTTCAAAACCTCCAATCTATTCACATTTAAAAGTGTTTGGTTGTCTTTGTCATGCTTCCACACTTTCAAGACATAGGAATAAACTTGAACCTAGAGCCAAACCTTGTTTGTTCTTAGGATATCCTTCTAGATACAAAGGATATATTCTTTTAGACTTGGTCACAAATTCTGTTTTTGTTTCCAGAGATGTAATCTTTCATGAATCTATTTTTCCATACATTCATGGTCTTATTAGTCCTACATCTAATGGTACTTTTCCAACCTCCATACCTCTTTCATCTAACAAACTTGTTTCGCCAGCCTTCATACATGACCCATGTCATTCCAATTCAGATTCAAATCCTCCTGACTTATCACTTCCTGATATGTCATTCAATGATGTGCCATTTCATGATCCTCAAACTGAATCTCAACCCGAGTCTCAACTTGAATTCCATGATCCTGTCATTGCAGATCTTTTACACCCTACTGTTTCTGACACTAATTCTTTTTGCAATGTTGAACCAAATTCTTCTTTTCATGTTGAACATGAATCCACTTCTAATGTCATTCCAATACCAGAATCCATTCCTGTTAGAAAGTCTTCTAGGGTTAAACAGAAACCGGGTTACTTGCAGCAATATCATTGCCAATTAGCTTTTCACTCACCTCAGTCTTCACACATGGGACTAAATTCAGGTATTCCATATAATCTATCTTCTTTCATAGGTTCTGATAAACTGTCATCTTTATATAAATCTTTTTGTTTTTCTGTTTCCACTCATTTTGAACCTCAGTTTTATCATCAAGCCATTAAACACCAACATTGGAAGGATGCCATGGATACTGAAATTTCTGCTCTTGAGCAGAACAAGACTTGGGTTCTCACTGATCTACCTCCACATGAGGTTTCCGTTGGCTACAAATGGGTTTTTAAGATCAATATTAGGTAGAGGGATCATTTGAAATGTATAAGGCAAGGCTAGTTGCCAAGGGTTACACACAATGTGAAGGTTTGGACTATTCTAAAACTTTTTCTCCAGTCTTGCTGCTGTTAATAATTGGTCCTTACATCAGTTGGATGTTAATAATGCCTTCCTTCATGGGGAAATGAAGGAAGAGGTCTACATAAAGCTACCTCCCGGGTATGCTAAAAGGGGGAGTCTAGTGTTTGTAAGCTCACAAAGTCTCTTTATGGTTTAAAGCAGGCTTCTAGGCAATGGTTTGATGATTTTTTGTTACTTTGATCAATCATGGATTTTGTCAATCAAAGGCAAACTACTCTCTCTTCAATAGAATATAGGGTTCTGTTTTTATAGCATTGTTAGTGTATGTAGATGACATCATTAGAGCTAGTAATAATGATGATGCAGTTGCAGCTTTAACCAAGTACCTCCATGCTCAGTTTAAGTTGAAAGATCTTGGAGATGTGAAATTTTTTCTAGGCTTGGAAATAGCTCGAAGTGCCAAAGGGATTTCTTTGTGTCAAAGGAAGTATGCCCTGGAAATTTTGGAGGACTCTGGTTTGTTAGCCTCCAAACCAGCAAAATTCCCCATGGAATCCAATCTTAAACTTTCTAGAATAGATGGTGAGCTTCTAATAGATCCTACAAACTATAGAAGATTGGTTGGCAGTCTGCTCTATCTTACCATCACTAAACCAGACATCTCCTACTCAGTTCAAATCCTTAGTCAATTTATGGATTGCCCTAGATCAACCACACCTTGATGCTGCAAACAAAGTTTTGAGATATATCAAGAGTGCTCCAGGCCAAGGTCTGTTTTATCCAGCATCTTCCAAACTTCATCTTAAGGGTTTTTGTGATTCTGATTGGGCAGTATGTCCTGATACTCGTAGGTCTGTGAGTGGTTATTGCATTTTCCTAGGAGATTCTTTAATCTCATGGAAATCAAAGAAACAGCATACTATCTCCAGATCTTCTGCAGAAGCTGAATATAGGGCTATGGCTTCTTCTACTTGTGAGATTGTGTGGCTTCTAAGCTTGCTTAAGGATCTTCATGTTTCACACTCTCAATATGCCCTTCTTTTTTGTGACAGTCAAACTGCATTACACATTGCTGCAAATCCCGTCTACCATGAGAGGACAAAGCACATAATAATTGATTGCCATCTCATTTGGGAGAAAATTCAGCAAGGAGTCATTCTCACTTTGCATGTTACTTCTCAACATCAAACTGCTGATTTGTTTACTAAGAGTCTTGGTTTAGGTCCATTTATGCATCTAATGTCCAAGATGAATGTCTCTAATATATTCCCTTCACCTTGAAGGGGGTATAAGCAAATGAAGATGAGCTGGAATTTGTTTTGTTAGTTGAAGATTAGTTAGCATTGTAGTTAGAAGTTAGTTTCCTTTCTGTTAATATGGTTGTACATAACAGTTTATTGTTATTCGTATGGCAGCTTGTTTATGATATACATACTGCAAATGTACAAGGAAATAATTCAGTCAATGCAATATACAGAGAATTTATGTTTTCCACATTGATATTGCATTGTTGACGTTTACCACGCTACATTATACTTTTATTAATTTTTTGTTTATAATACAAATGTTCATATTTATAGAATAGTAAGTAAATACAAATATAGTAATCAAATTCTGAAATATAAAATATGTTTACATCGGCCTAATATGAAATGTATGAAAAATATACTATATTTTAACGCTTTAAACCTTGAAATTTGAACTAGAGACGACTTTTTCTCAATCGAGTAATAATATATTTAGTGCTGTTTGTAAAACTCCAAATCAATATACATTTATTTGGAGTACGTACTACAGAGTCTATTTTGCAGTCAGAAAAAGAAAAAGAAATTCAGTAGTAGCAGAAGAAGATCAGTAAATCTTACTCATCCTTTACATGGTGTCCGCTGAGGTCGGCCACTCTTCTCAAAGCAGCGCTCCACCTTTGCAACTTCTTCTCCTCGAAACGTTGGTCATGTACATTGTGGAAAATGGGCAAAACATGTTTAGCAAATTCCTCTGCAAAAGTCCCCTTCAAATGCCGCACATCACTAGGATCCACGTGGTAGAAAATGGGGAGAACTCTCATCCTTCCCGCGTCCATGCATTCAAAGATCTTTGCAAGTTCTTCCAAGCACCAACTCGAAGATGCATACTTTTTTGAGCCTCCAAGAGTTTCAACGAAATGGGTGTTCCTGTCTCAAGTTCTTCATTATCCCTAAAGGTTTTAATTCCTTTATCAGTAGCCAAAACGTGATAGAGATGGTCGGTAAAATTATTGCGGGTGTCACCTCCGAAATTGAGGAAAACTTTGTATTCACACTGGTATTCAGAACAAGAAGAGGAAGAAGATGATGCGCCATTTTGAATATTGTCGGTGGAAGCCATGGGACACTTGGCATAGGTTCTTAGAGATTAATGGGTGGAAAGAGCAAGCACACTGCAGGCTGCAGCACAATGGGAAAACTGGCAGAAGCATCAAAGCAAGCATACATACTTCAGATTAACGCGAAACAAGTTCCAAAAGGGGAAATCAATCATAGATTTTTAGGGTTACTAAACCTTATGGGCTATCCAAGTGGCAGATCAAGTAGCAATTTACTGACCATCTCTATCACGCTTTGGCTACTGATAAAGGAATTAAAACCTTTAGGGATAATGAAGAACTTGAGACAGGAAAACCCATTTCGTTGAAACTCTTAGAGGCTCAAAAAAGTATGCATCTTCGGGTTGGTGCTTGGAAGAACTTGCAAAGATCTTTGAATGCATGGACGCGGGAAGGATGAGAGTTATCCCATTTTCTACCATGTGGATACTAGTGATGTGCGGCATCTGAAGGGGACTTTTGCAGAGGAATTTGCTAAACAATTTAGGGTTGCTCGAGCTCGAGCTCGACTTTTTTTTTTTTTTTTGGTAATTTAAGCCTAACTTTAAGAAATCCGCCCAATATTTTCTGGGCAACCAAACAAAATTGGTCCCAACCATAAAATTAGCCTAACTTTAAGAAATCCGCCCAATATTTCCTGGGCAACCAAACACATCAAACGGCAATGAATCTCGACCCGCCCAAAATTGGTCCCAACCATAAAATTAGCCTAACTTTAAGAAATCCACCCAATATTTTCTGGGCAACCAAACAAACACATCAAACGGCAAAACCCCAAACCACCCACCACCCAAGAAGAAACGGAGAAAAAATAACCCAAAAACAAAAGAAAAACCCACAAATCTTATCACCTCTTCCGCCTCCGATCCGCGGCGTACTGCGAGAGTGAAACGACCTCCAAGAGCTGCGTGGACAGCGGGGTTGGCAGCGGCAAGTTCCCGGAAACAGGGCATGAGCCGTTCAGCTTCAGCCAGGCGTCGAGGTGTGTGGTTGCTGCGGTGGTGGTGGTGGTTGCTGTTGGGGGCACTGGGAGAGTGGTAGGAGCGGCAACAGAGAAAGGAAGCGAGGAGGATGGTGGAGAGTCTGTGAGAGGAGAGTCGAGACAATGGAGAGATATGATAGATTTGGGTTAAATTTGGGGTCTTTAATTTGCAACCGTTGGATTTGGAAAAATAATTAAATTTTAAATATTAACGGTTCGATTCGTTTTACCAAAAGCTTATCCCATGTGGCTGTCTCTACTTAGATCTGGTGTGCTTGTTCAATATGATCCATTGATTATATACACGTTTTCAACACTTAATATTACTCGTCAAATTAGATCAAACAAGGCAAGCTTACGGTGTCTCTGTTACACCATATACATACTTCTTAGTAAATGTTTGATAGTTGTCATCCACTAATATCATCCAACGGCTATAAATCATCAAAACATTTTGGACGGCTACGATTACACTTATATACCATAAATCAAATTCAAATTCAGCTACGATTAAATTTAAGTAAGAAATTCAAAATTCAAAATTTATGAATTATAAATAAAAATTGTGTTATGTAGTATTATTTAGGGTTAGTTTGTTATTTCAATTTTAATAATTACGATTTTAATAATTGTGTTTTTTTAATCGCGTATTTTTTTTTCTTTTTATTTTAGATTACTTATTTTTTAAATCACAAGTTCACAACGTAAAACGCTTTATATCACACATTCACACACACTAATCACTATTATCATATTACATATAGTATTATTTAATTAATATGTTAAAATGTTAATACTTAACACGATTCAAGTATATAATGTCAATATTAATATATATTGTATCTTATATGTAAACATAAATATACTTATATAGTTATATGATTGTATCATTATCTAATTTATATGGGTAATGGGTCAAAACTAATTGTTATAACTTATATACTTATATTATATGTTCTCATTATCACGATTTATGATATATGATTTAAATTCAAATTGTTAAGTTTTTATTTACCGTAAATTGTGATTATAATGTATAAATTATAAGAAACACATTAGTTACTTAATTATTAATCATTTAATCTAATAGTAATACTCAAACTCTAAGTAATAAATTCATATGATCTAATGGTCATACACTCATACTTAAATTTTATGATCATATTATCTCACAATTAATATTAATATTATCTTATATCTAAGATCATGTGATACATCATATATGTTTTATAAGAATAAAGTATATAATTATAATGTATTAATTAAATAACACAATAACTTATGCAGATATACCATATGATTATATAATGATTAATGATTATGTGATATACCGTATACGATTCCAATTTCCAAAGTATAAACTATCTAATTATAATATTTGTATTAAATGACACAATAACTTGTACAGTTGTACTATATGATTATATCATATGATAAAATGATTAATGATAATATCATATATTTCTTATTTTATATATATATATATATTTCTTATATGTTTTTATATTAATATATACATATACATAATATATATACACACATATGCATAAATAACAAAAAAAAAAAAGGTATATAATATATTTGTTATTATTGAGTAAATGAGTAATGTTGATTATATATTGTTATTTGTTACTTAATAACAAATATACAAGCCGAGCCTAATAAACAAGGCGAGCCTTATACGAACTTAGTCGAATCGAGCTGAGCTTGTTTCGTTTAATATTCGAGTCAGGATTTATATTCACGAAACGCTTCATTTAATATTCGAGTCGAGCATGAGCCAAGCTTATGCGAGCCGAGCCCGAGCTTGCTCGCGAGACGCTTCGCTCACTTAACAGCCCTAATCATAAGACATTTTAGGTAGTTAGCTCATTTGTATTATTTAAATGATGATTCTTGATGAAATATAGATAAATTAATTATTGTTTAATGTTTTTATATTATAATTTATTATGTTTTTTGAGGTCAATGATCCTGTGAAATAGCCATTGGCATAACTCTCTCGAAGTATATATATCTTTCTTTTAAATGTGGGAAAAATATAATTTAACCCCTACTAGCCATTTTTATTTTAACCCTTAATGTTCAAAAGTGATAAAGTAGCCCACAAACTATCAACCAATTGCAATTTGGCTACTATGTTAGTCATTACCGTCAAATAGGATGAAAAATTCAATACTACGTCGTTTTGACAAGGTTAAGTTACTAAAATACCCATTTGGAAAAAAAAATTAATTAAAAAAATGCCCTAAAAAACGACGTCGTTTTGAGGGGGGAAAAAAAAAAACGGTGGTTTAGGGGTGGCTTGTTGGTCACCCCCAGGCCATGAGGGTGGCTGGGCGAATAAATACAAAAAAAAAGTTTTTGGAATAAATAAATAATTAGTCACTGTAGTTGGCATAAATTACAAATTGCTTTATGTCGTATTAAAGTAAAATCAATGGGGGAATAAAAACAAATTTTTAACAGAATTTGACTTCATGGACTAAATTGTTTTTTTTTTTTTTGGAATATCTCAAGAAACGTACATTTGATTTTACTTTAATATGATATGAATAGTCATTGTAGTTGGCCTAAATTTTGTATTTTTTATTATTTTTTTATTTTTGTATTTATTCGCCCATTGGGTATTTTTTATATTTTTTTAAAAAATTTTAGTTTTTTTTTTTTACAATTATTTTATTATTTTATTTGTTAAAGGAATAGGGGTATTATAGGAATATAAAAAAAAAAAGTGGCATTTTTTATACATTTTGGTAGTATGTGGGCTATTTTAGTACTTTTTGAATATTGAGAGATTATATTGCAAACAATTGGTAGTTTGTGAGGCTTTTTTATATTTTTCCCTAAAAAAAAAATACAAACAGCACTTTCAGACTTTCAAGTCAAACACTCTTCCAAGTAACTTAGAGCACTAGCAGCAGTTTCCCAACCATTTTTCCTTAATTTGTGGAATAAAACTACTTTTTGATTCCCTATAAAAAAACACTTCACAATAGATTATCTTATTTTTTCCTATATGAATTAAATACTATTTATTTTTATAATTGCAACTAATGAGAGAGGAGAGGAAAAAGAGAATTATTGGGACATGTGAAGCATATGCCCTATATGCCATTCCCTTCCCTATGTTTAGGGGAAATTTAAAAAAAATCACAAAAACACACCCACATCAAAAGCCCTATATTTAACCTACACCAAATAGTATCTACCATGTTTAATTATACCAAACACGGTAGATACCCAATGCTTTATTTAAATTATAAACAAATCATTCTCTCTCCTCTATCATTCACATGTCCCAACAATTCTCTCTCCTCTCTCATTGATTGCAATGATAAAAAAAAATAGCATTTAATTCATATAAGAAAAATATGAAAATCTATTGTAAAGTGTTTTTTTATAGAGAATCAAAAAGTAATTTTATTTCATAAATTGAGGGAAAATGGTTGGGTCGTGGATGAACCCTATTGTCCTGCAGGTCCCTAGTGCTATAATTGAACAAGGATGTTTATTTTATAAGTAATTATAGGTACTATTTTTTTATCCTTTTAAAATCTTTTTAAAGCTGATGTGACTTTTAAAATTACAATTAAATTTTAATTGAATATACTTGAATTTTGATCCAATAGTAATTTTAAAAGTCACGTCAACTTTAAAAAGATAAAAAAATAATACATAACATTACCCATATTTTATTTTGTTTTGTTGCTTTTTGAAATAGGCATTCGTCCACACTAGCTGCGTCCTACCTACATGAGAAATCCTCCGGCTCCAGCTATGACAGTCTGTCCGAACCCACACACATAAACACCATAGTCCAAATTCGATCCACCAACTCTAACAAAATTATTGTTTGTTTTTTCTTGAGACTTTGTTTATTTGTTTTATTTTTTTTTTAAATTGTTAAAGACTAACAATAAATTAGTTGGAATGTGATAATAGTTAATAAATTAGTTGTAGTGTGATAAGCATCAATATAGGATATCCTGATTCGTATTTTTATGCCAGCTGGAGTTTGGGTAAAAAACCAAAAGAAATGAAAAGACAAACACAGTTACGCAGACGTGCGACTAAAATATCGTGAAGAGCTTGCAGGAAAAAAGAAAAAAGAAAAAAGAAAACGGGAAAACGTACAGAAAAGCAAAAGAAATAGACAATGATTGTGTTTAGTTAGGGCCGTAAATGAGTTGAGCTTGGGCGAGCCAGAGCTGTCCAAGCTCGGCTCATTTAAAATTTTCATGAACTCGAGCTCGAGTCAAGCTCCGAAATTTAAGCTTGGCTCGGCTCACCAAAGAAAATTCCTTATGCGAGCCGAACTCGAGCAAGCCGAGCTCGAGTTCGCCTAATAGCTGAGTCAAGTCGGCTCAACCAATACAAACTTTTTTTAAAAAAATAAATAAATAACTTAAATGACTCATCTTCCCAATGAGATAAATTATATTAGTAAAAACATTTTACTTCCCAACCAACAAATTGATGGCAACTTTGATAAAACAAAAAAAAACCGTTTATTATATATACAAATTATCTAACAATTTTTTTTTTTTTTTTAACCAATTAGCTCTCTATATATATAACTAAACCAATTAACTAATTAGTTAACTTAGTTTAATACACACAATACACTAGTTAACTATAAATAGTTATATATTATATGACTACATTATATATATATATACGAGTCGCGCTAATAAGCGAGTCGAGCTCTTATACGAGTATGTTCACGAACTTTAAACGAGCGAGCCGGATTTTATACGAGTATGTATCGTTTAATAATCGAGTATAGTTTCGTGTCCACGGACGACTCATTTAATAATCAAGTCAGGCACGAGCTGAGCTTTATCGAGCAGATCCCGAGCGAGCTCACGGATAACTTTGTTCGTTTACAGCCCTATGTTTAGCAAATCATTTCGTCCTCTTAGCATTATTTTAAAATATATATATTAAAGTATTTTTTTATATTACATTTTTTTTTTATTATTATTCAAATAAAAAAATTATTACAAAACAAAACTTTTTATTTTTCAATAAAAAAAATTTTAAAACTGTGTACCACATCAATTTACCAGCTATAATAACAAACGCACAAAGGTGTGCAGAACACAACCACATGCTACACGGAGAATCTAAACAAAAGAATAAGTTAAATAAGAGAGCTGAATATAATAAGAGTTCTCAATGAGGCCATCGACACAAGAGTAATGATATTTAGTAAACTCGTATACTACTGTCATAAACATTTACTGTCACATCATCATAATAGTATGACAGTAGTATTAGAGCCTACTAAGAACGTGTTTGGTGTTAAAACACAAAACTTTTGCCAAAAAAATATTTTTTAGCTTAAAAGCTCTATTTTTCAAATACAATACCAAACTTGCTTTAGATATTATTTCTTCCAACACAAACAATATAAACTCGTTCGAGGACGTGAGCCTATCGAGAGGCTACTTTCAATTGCATTATTGAAGGCGCAAACAATTGTAAGAGACCCAAATGCGCGCATATAAAACATGTGTGTACAAAAGCAACCCTGAACCTCTATCATCCTTGCCTGATTGCCATTATGATACACAACAATCTTGGACCCCACCAGACCTAGGGTTCGTCTGATAAACGATTTCGTTTCGGTTTTGGTTCGAAACTGTAGCAAAAATTGATTGATGTAAAAAAAAGTAAAAATATTTTTTTTAAAATGAAATTTTGTTTTGTAATAATTTTTTTTATTTGAATAGTAATAAAAAAAATAAGGGTTAAATACCTCAAAACCCCCTAGGGTTTAGCAACTTTATTTTTTCCCCCCTAGGGTTTCACTTTTATCACAGGACCTCCCTGGGGTTTTGATAAAGACCAATTTAGTCCATCCGTTAGTTGACCGTTAGTTGACCGTTAAGACTGACACGTGGACCAATCAGATGTTGACACGTGGCACCTATTTATTTATTTATTTATTTTTTAAAATTAACAAAAAAAAATGTATTTTA